>NC_065449.1:217239894-217544479 GCF_917563875.1 Diabrotica virgifera virgifera
TCGGACAGTAAACTTCATTCTCAGGAGGAAAAGTAGCACTTTCCTCCCTTGTTACACAAATAGCTATTATTGGTGGTATTTTTGCCGGGGCTGTCTTGACCAAGGCTGTTTTAGCCGGGGCTGTCTTGACCGGGGTTATTTTGTGTGCGACCTGTTTTGTCGGGCCTATTTTGTTTACGGGCTTTTTTGATGGGTCTGTTTTGACCGGGCAATTTTAACGAGTCACGGGCGTCTGAGAGAACGGGTGGTTTTACGGGTGAATCAGGACACACGCCATATAACTTTCTTTGCCTTTGCAACTTTATGTTTATGCAATTTCAAAAATAATACCGATAAAAAGTGAAATATTTTAAAAACGTAACTAGAAATAATCAGAGATTATGGGGGATTGGGGGATTATGGATGGCCTGTATTGTATTCTATAGGAATTAAATGGCATGTTTTATATTGCTAAGACTATATTTTGTTAACTTATGTTTACTTGTATTGGACTTTCTAAATTCCGGCGGTCTAATACCAAATTCAACTTTTTGGTCTTATTACTTGTAGAATATTTTGGTATAAATTACCTCTTTGGCGTAAACTCTAGTTCGGCATCAAACTACAATCAAAATTTAACAAACGCTTCGTTAATACCGTAATATTAAATACTACACCGAAATTTGCATTTTCATTTCCACTTTTCTCCAGTATTATTGTTTCGTGTAGTTTGTGAGTATTAATTATTTTCGGTTGCAGAATTAGCCGTGTTTGTATAACAAGGATGCGAACGCGAACTTATTCACTTTAATAAATTTACTATTATAACCTTAAGTGATAACCTCACCAAACAAGGCTTGGAAATTTATGGTAACTGTAACGTAATTGATACGCGTAGTAAAGTTGTTAAAGTTGAGTTAAGAATTTGTTTGAGTAGTTTTTAAAGAGCTCTCTTGCGTCAAATGTTGTGTTTCTTTCTTGTAGCTTCATATATTTTGCACTGAGTTAATATATGCTTCATGGAGAGGGTTGTTTGGCAATTTTCGCATATTGGTGGCACAGTTCGCGTAAAGAGGTATTTATGATTTAAGTTACTGTGTCCCAGCCGCAATCGTGTTATTCTTACTTGGTCGGGTCTATTCGCTATTGATTGTAGCCACGGTCTCACTAATGGTTTAATTTCTTTGAGTTTGTTTTCTGATATACTCCACTTATTTTGCCCCGCACTTAACACTTTACAATTTATTTCTGACTTCAAATCATAAGTAAAAACATTGTTAACATGAATGGGGTCCTGGCTGAAGGATGCCAAGCGGGCAAACTTGTTGCTTCAACTATTCTAAATGGGAAATAATAATAATCAATAAACTAAAAAAATGTTGATATTAACGTTTCGACGTCCACATCGGATGTCGTTGGCAAAATATTTTGTATTTTGACAGCGACATCCGATGTGGACGTCGAAACGTTAATAAAATCATATTTTTAGTTTATTGTGGCTTTTTCCCATTTAGAATAGTTGATTACAATTAAAATACTCGATATTTCCATGTTCCATTGATAATATGAATGACTTAGTAAGTTTTTCTGTTATACTTTCCACAGCAGATCACAACTTCATTGGAAAAAAGTCATATCAAATTGCATAGGAATACCATGATGGGAAAAACAACTGCAAAGAATATAGAAACATAATATGACATAAAGCTTGATATGGCTTTACCTGTAAATTATATACATTATTGGTTTACAACGTTCTCCGTCTTCCGATACCCGTTCGCCATTCCTCTCTGTCCGCACACTGATCTACTTGCAGACCTCTTTCATCCATGGCTTTGTTTATTCCTGCCTGCCAACTTTTCCTCGGTCTACCTCTTCTTCTTCTACCTTGCGGTTTCCAGTTTTGTATTTGTTTTGGGATTCTGTCTTCGTGCATTCTTTGTACGTGACCAAACCATCGCAATTGTATTTCATTGATTTCATCATTTCTTGTATGTGTGACCTTCATTATTTCTCGTATTCGTTCATTGGTGACATGTTCTCTTCTTGATCTTCCTGCAGCTCTTCTCCAGAAATCCATTTCGGTAACCTCTAACGTTCGTTTTGCTTTTTCCCTCATAGGCCATACTTCGCAGTTGTATGTTATGATGCTTTTCACTACGGCGTTATAGATCTTTTTCTTGATTTACCTGTAAATCACTTTTCAAGTACTTATAGTAGAGGATCCGATATACGGTCGTTTTGCACCGATCTGTGTAATGGATAAAAATTATTGGATTTGAAATTTAGCATGTTAACAATTACAAAAGCAAGTGTTGCCCGATATAATCTTGTTCTAACTATAATTAATTATTAATTAAAAAATTACATTTTTTTATGAATTTAAAAAAAAGTTTTCGACCCGGGCAGATATTATTTCAGATTTTTTGGATCATTCTAAACAAAAAAGTCTTGTGTTATTTTTCTCTAAAGTTAATCGTTTTCGAGTTATAAACAATTTAAAACTGAAAAAAATAACGAAAAACTACAATTTTCAATCATTCGTCATCCTTCGTTCTTTTTTCAATTTTAAATTGTTTATAACTAGAAAACGGCTAACTTTAGAGAAAAATTACAAAAGACCTTTTTTGTTTAGAATGACCTAAAAAATTGGAAATGTCCCTATGGAATTAAAAAATGCATACATTAGCCTAAAGGTGAGTTTTCACGTGTCAAGTTTAGTTGACCAATTTTAGTTGATCAAAAACAGTTGAAAGCTACTTGAATTAATTACTGTTCACATATTTCAATTAAAATGTAATCAACGTGTCAATCCAAAAATGGCATCAAACGCCATTGTGCGTGAATTTGTACAAACTTTTGCGACTTTAAAAAAAAACAATAACTGACAAGAGTTGACATTAAGAATATCGTTTTTGGGTGAGAGAGTGGATTTTCTTCAGTGAGAGTTCAAAGAAATAGATTGGGAGCATCAGAAAGATTATTCAAGGAGCTAGCGTTAGAATATTATAAAAGAGTATGTATAAGTATAATATAAACCATTTAAGAATGGTCAATGAAAATTTCGATAGAGCAGAAAAATTTACTGCGGAAGTTTGTCTCAACTTATTTAATCTCAAATTTAAATATATTTTAAAACAAATACCTATTTTTAGGCTTTCAGAATATGCTATAAAAGTAAAGACTGCTCTTTTATTGACGGCTATATAACAAAAACCTTCTTTTCCCAGTAAATATTTTGCGTCGTTTCCGAACTTTAAAAGCTCTGGTTTGGTGGCTCAGCCTCGGTAATTTAAATCACCTGTTCTTGGCACCGCGTGTTTCCTACTAGATTTTAAGGGACTCTTTTTCATCGATCTGAAATTTTCCGAGGAACTTTTGAAAATATGCCGCATCACAAATGACGGCACGTTTTACGTTTTGCTTAAAGGATGGGTTGACGCTTGCATTTCATGAATAAAACCTGAGAGATTGTTGGAGTATGTTGCAAGTTTAATTGAAGCATTAAAGCAGTAAGGAGAGTCCGGAAATAAATTTCCGGGGATTTTTACATCATTATGTAATGGTGTCAAATTTTAAAATGACATCCATTAGTTAAACATTCTGACAACGTGGAAAATTGGTTATCAGTTATTTTTATTTCTACTAGTTTCTTTTCAAGCTTCTGATATTAACTATGATGTTATAATAATCTTCGCAAACATATTTGTGCTCAAAATAAATACAAATTAGTCACTAGTAATACCACTAGAGGTCAAATTATTTCCGGAAATTTTTTTGAGATCATGAATATTTTGAAAATTTCCCGAGTCGCAGACGAGGGAAATTTTCTAAAAATATTCATGATAAAAAAAAATTTCCGGATATTAATTTGACTTCGCGTGGTATTCGGTAAGAAAATTCCACACCAAATTTGCATTTGAAAATCCAAAGCTGCATGAACAGATTAATAGCGCGCCATAGCTTTGTCAGCAATTATTTAGGCTGTCAAATTCGTAATTTCTACTCATTGTAGTTGCATGGGAATACCATTTCAAGATAGAAAATAGTATATTCTTCAATTTTACATAAGTTTTGAGTAACTACAAGTGATAGAAAATGAATCAAAACTAAATTATGTAAACAAATAAAAACCAGTCTGTCAAAAATGTTCTGTTATTGTAAACGTCAAAAAATTTCCACTATAATTCGCTGTTGGGTACCCCACGAGCAAAAAATTTCCGATAAAATACCTCCGTTGCCATGGTGATCTGTCAAAATAACGTATTTTGATTGGTTCAAAATTACAGGTGTGGAATTTTCGCAGAAATTTTTTAATTTTTAATCAATTAGTAGATTACAATGCGATTACTATTACAGCTATTCTTAGACATGGATCCCGCGTACCAAAAAAAGTTGATTAATGGCAAGCTGAAAATTTGTCAATAGCTTAACGGTGTCCAGTTGGACAAACATTGATGTACGGGAACACTGGGACAGGGGAAGTTTTAATTGTGGAACAGTTTAAAAATTTGGAACGTCAGATTACGAAAACGTCCCATGTATTTTGTCGGACAGAACATCCAATTGATTTGTCACTCTTTCATTAAATTCTCATGCAAAAATCCAGACTGGTGTTGATCACCAACTGGCCATTTTAATGAGTGGAACACGAAGAACATATTAAATGACACAAATTATATTGATGATAAATATTAGTCTGATTTTTGCATGAGAGTTTAATGAAACGGTAACAAATCAATTGGAAGTTCTGTCCCACAAAATACATGGGGCGTTTTCGTAATCTGACGTTCCAAATTTTTAAACTGTTCCACAATTAAAACTTCCCCTGTTGCAGTGTTCCCGTACATCAAAGTTTGTCCGACTAGACACCGTTAAGCTATTAACAAATTTTCAGCTTGCTATTAATCAACTTTTTATTTGTACGCGGAATCCATGCCTATCTATATACACACCCTAACCCTAATTAGTTCAGAATGGCGGCCATACTGACCGGCCGCCATTCTGAACTAATTCTGAACTAAACGGCATTACTTCACAATGGCGGCCATTCACAACCCCCGTCTGCAGCTTGGTTCATACCAAGTTTTGGAGGTGTTACCAGGAAAATGGACCAATAAGTTTTTAATTTAAAAATCTTTTAGTAATATTTTTAATATTTTTCAATATCATTAATGTTGCTATTAGGATTGAAAACTGTACATTTCAATTGCCAGGTGACGTTAGTCACCTAATCCATACACGTCAGTCGCAATGTGGGCATAAACTTTCACGGTTTGGTTACTTCGAGAAGAGAGCAGCAGGCCTACGCCTCTCCGAGGATGACTCCAATAAGAGTCGAAAATCGTCGATTCAGAGTGCTGGACTGCGCTCCCTGTTCTAAGTGAAAAATAAGATTGTTTTGCATTCGTATTGCAACTGAATAAAAATGGTATAGGTACATTTTTATTTTATTTTATATTAGTATTACTCCTATAGAGTAACTAGGTCCATTTTCCGTTGGAACTTACCAAGCTGCAGAAGGGGGTTGTGAATTGCAACTTTTTAGAATTCCCTCCCTTTGTCTTCACTGCAGCATCCATCTGGCTTGCAAATTTTAGAAGTCTTGGAGGTGTTACCAGGGAAATGGACCAATAAGTTTTCAATTTAAAAATTTTCTGGTAATATTTTTAATATTTTTCAATATTATTAATGTTGCTGTTAGGATTGAAAAATTTACCTTTCAATTGCCAGATGACGCTAGTCATCTAGTCCATTCACGTCAGTTGCGGTGCGGGGGATGAACTCTCGGTGATGGTCACTTAGAGTATGGAGTAGCAGGTCTACGTTCTCTCCGATGAGACTCCAACAAGAGTCGAAAATCGTCGATTCAAAGTGCTGGACTGCGCTCCGAATTCTAAGTGAAAAATAAGATTGTTTTGCCTTCGCATTGCAACTGAATAATAATGGACTAAGTTTTCACCCTAATGGCATATAACATATCCCACCAGAATGAAAACAATGGGAACCTTCTCTGGTTACACCTCCGAGGCTTCTACAATTTGCAAGCCATACGGATGCTGAGACTAAGGAAGATGAGGGAATTCTACAATTTACAATTCACGTCACATCTGCTCAGCGCGGTAAAGTTCCAACGAGACTGGTTCCCTTCATACTCCACACAGAGTAAATGTAAATCAAAAATGAATAACCATTTTCAATTTCGTTGCAAAACGAAAATACAGCCGAACCATATTCCAGTCCAATCAGAGAGTGCTGCAAGCACCTCTACCGGTTTCGAAACTTATTAGTCTCTCATCAGGAGGCACATATGCTGCTCTCCCTGATCCAACCAAAACAAACCCCAGCGTGCAGTCCCGAATTGCAACGAACGAAATGGCATAGATGCCCTAGCAGTTGCCGCTAGGGCATCTATGCCATTTCGTTCGTTGCAATTCGGGACTGCACGCTGGGGTTTGTTTTGGTTGGATCAGGGAGAGCAGCATATGTGCCTCCTGATGAGAGACTAATAAGTTTCGAAACCGGTAGAGGTGCTTGCAGCACTCTCTGATTGGACTGGAATATGGTTCGGCTGTATTTTCGTTTTGCAACGAAATTGAAAATGGTTATTCATTTTTGAATAATAATGGTATACATTTTTATTTTAGTTCAGAATTATTTATATTCTTGCTACTATATACGGTCTCCTAGCTTATTTAGGGTACCCATACAATCAAATACTAGATTAGGATTGACCTCTACAAAATTAAGTGGTGTCTTAAGCGCTGCCTGGCCTATAATTTGTGAAGATGGCAAGTAAACGAAACGTTCTTTCCTGTCTTTCTACTTCTTCCACGCAGTGTGGAATTGCCGTTATTTCCGCCTGACAAACTGTGACTTCCTTAGATAGACTTACCAGAAAATGTATCCCTTTCTTTGTCTCTACTATACCGGTTCGTACGTCCTAAGATATTTTTGAGCCCGCGGTGTACCAGGTAGCTTCCGCTTGTATGGATACACCTTCCTTTCTGTCTTCCTTGTCTGGTATGTTAATTTTGAATTTATTGTCAAAGTTATATCTCATAGTTGTTGCATCGATGGCTTCCTTTACCTGCTCTTGCTTTGATAGTTGCTTTACCCAAAGTGGATATTATTATCCTATTTTTCAGGAATGCCCTTATTCATCTGCATATTACCGCAGGCGTGCCTCGTCTACTTATTGCCTTTATCAAAGGGTTGGTATTTCGATTCAGCAAACTAGGATCCCCTCTGGAGTATAAGGGAAAAAAGGGAATACCTAATCACCTAGTTAACCTAATAAGAAATAATATGTATGGTAATAACTGAACCAAAGTTAAAGTGCACCAAATACACTGCGCGTCAGAGAAAACGGGCACCCCAAAAATGGGTCATTTTTGATGTCTTGTATCTCCTAAACCTGTTGTCCGATTTAAGTATTTTTTTAATGTGTTATAGCCTTGTTCTTTAGCAATATCGCTGTAATAATATTGTTGCTAAAGAGGTAAATTTTTATGGCATTACCGGGTGTACGAATCAAACTGTATTTTTTTCTCAAAGTTTGCAACACCCTGTGGAATATTCTAACATTTATAAAATACTGAAATTAAAACCCAACTATAGCCTCAGGTCTTCTTAACATTATGTTTTTTTATTCATTCGCTTATGTTGGATAATACAAAAGTTAGGTACTTTAACAACTAGCCATGTTCTTCATCAGTACAGGGTGTTACCAAATAAGTGCGACAAACTTTAAGGGGTAATTCTGCATTAAAAAATAATGACAGTTTGCTTCATAATCGTATGTCCGCAAATGCTTCGTTTCCGAGATACGGGATGTTGAATATTTTCTTACAAACTGACGATTTATTTTTTGATTTAAAACCGGTTGAGATATGCAAATGAAATTTGGTGGGTTTTAAGACGTAGTTATTGCACATTTTTTAAAATACATTTAAGAATTTCAAATTCGCCATTGGCGTGCATACGGGTAATATGATCGGTTATATTACCCGTGAATGGTGAATATTAAATTCTTAATTGCATGTCAAGAAATGCCCAATAACTATTTCTTAGAACCTACCAAATTGCATTTGCATATCTCAACCGGTTTTAGGGCAATAAATAAATCGTCAGTTTGTAAGAGAAACTTCAATATCCCGTATCTAGGGAGCATTTGCAGACATACGATTATGAAGCAAACTGTCATTATTTTTTAATACAGAATTACCTCTTAAAGTTTGTTGCACTTATATAGAAACACCCTGTATTGATGAAGAACATGGCTAGTTGTTAAAGTGTCTAACTTTTGTATTACCCAACATAAGCGAATGAATCAAAAAACAGAATATTAAGAAAACCTGAGGCTATAGTTGGGTTTTAATTTAAGTATTTTATAGATGCTAGAATATTCCACAGGGTGTTGCGAACCTTGAGAAAAAACACAGTTTGATTCGTACACCCGGTATACAATGAAAATTTACCTGTTTAGCAACAGTGTTATTACAGCGATATTGTTAAAGAACAAGGCTATAATATTAAAAAAATTACTTAAATCTGACAACAGGTTTAGGAGATACGAGACATCAAAAATGGCCAATTTTTGGGGTGCCCGTTTTCTCTGACGCGCAGTGTATATTCAAATGCGCTCAAAATAAAGGAAGGAACTTGACAGGGTCAAGCTCCTATCAAGCATATAGCGACTATCACGATTATTATACAACATATTCTGAAAATATGTACTAGAAAATATGGAAAATACTAGACGGATGTGATAAAAAATTATTGTAGTAGGTAGAAATATCAGCAACCTGCGATACGCAGATGACACACTTATAATAACAGCGAATGAAGTCGAAATGATTCCCATCACCGAACGACTAGGTGGATAAGCAAACAGTTCGAACTTGCGATTAACACCGGAAAAACAAAAGTAATAGTCGCAGACAGAGCAAATAATAATTTACCGAATATAATCTAGACATATTTGTATCGCTGAGCTCCCTGATACCCAACAATGGCTAATTCATCATCATCATCATCATCATCATCATCATCACAGAGCCAAATTTGTCCACTGTCGTCCTATTTATTCCTAACGTCCGAGGCGAAGAAGGCACGTGCAGAAGAAGAATCAATGATAAAAATGGTAACCAAAAAAAAGTAATGATATTATGTGGCCAAACAAAGGAGCAACTGAGAGAGATATAAAAAGTAGACTAGGACAAACAAGAGACTGCATACGAAAATTGAACCCGATACTGTGGGATAATAACATCAGCATAAAAACCAAAAGAAGAATACAATACCATGATAAGAAGTACACTCACTTATGGGTGTGAAAATAGGACAATAAATAAGAGAACCCAAAATAAAATAAGAGCAACAGAGATGGAATTCCTAAGGAAAAGCTGCAGAGTAACAAGGAGGGATAGAATAAATAACATAGAGATAAAAAGAAGAATGCGAGTTAACTCAGACATAATATACTACATCTAACAGAAGAGATTAACCTTGTACGGACATATCAGAAGAGAAGACCAAAATCGTTGGATAAACCGAACAACAGAGTGGAGCCCGATAGGAGAAAGGAAGAGCACCAGACCCCGAAGATCCTTCAGAGTTGAAGAGGACGAAGCAATGGAGAGAAAAAATCTACAGTAAGGGGACTGGCAAGACAGAAAGAGCTGGAGAGAACGGTTGAGTGAAGGAATACAGTGAAAACTGTCGAAATCGTTGGTATATAATATATTATGTGACTAAGTTATTTTAATTAATTTTGAGATTATAATCTATTTATAACCACTATATAAAATTACTTATATAAACAATTTCAGTTACTGCAAAAGAAGCTTTCATCTACACACTTTAAAAGTTTTGCATCTATTCATGTGCATGAATACTCTTAATTACTTTAAGAACATCACATAATAGCCTGTAATTTTACATTAAATAACCTTTGTACTTTAGCTATATAAAGCAACTATTCAAAGCTTCAAGCTTCAATGGGCATTAATTGCCAAGGGGATCTATACGAGAAGGTAACATAAACTTTATAATTAAGAAGAAAATTCAAATGCAACTAGTTTAAGCTAGAGACGGTAATATACTGGTATATTACTAGCATAAAACAATGGGTGGTGTTAAGAGACAGTGTATAATCCCATAATAATCTTCGTATCATTTGATGGTTTAAATTTATACCTTATAAAATGTCTTGATATAGGAGTAGACATGATACTTAATTTTTACTACTTTTAAACCGCATCACTACTGACGGAAATTAGAGGAAGAATATACAGAGTGGGCCAAAGAAAACAGTCCACCACGATATTTTAAGGAAATGAAGAAACAAGTCGATTTTTGATATAAGGGGACACATTTTTACGATACATATATCTGTCATTTGTCAACCCCGTCCCTACCATTTCCCACACCCCTTATTTTTAAATAGGGAATACGGGTCGTGTGCTACCTCATTTGAAAGGTTAATATATTCTCTATTCAGTAATATTAACATTGACATAATTATTTATACAGGGTGTCCAAGAAAAATTATTTTGAATTAAATTAATTAATACAAAAAGAAAAATGTATGCAATTTATTTAACTTAAAATACATTCTACTACTGGCAGAAAACAGAAGAAAATGTTTATTTGATAAATAGACATTGTTTGTTGCTTAAATCCAATATTCAACCTACCAAGAGGCAGATGAGTGGCAGCTTGAACATTTAAATTAAGCGAAAAGCAACGTTTATTTATAAAAAAAAACATTTTTTTTTTTGTTTTTTGACAGCAGTGTAATGTATTTTGAAGTAAATAAATTACAAACATTCTTCTTTTTGTGTCAATTAACACGTTGACGGACCTAACGTCTATAGACATCTAATTTCCATTGATGTAATGTGACAAAACGTCTATAGACGACATTTTTAAAATACCGAGTGGTGACAAGAATCGGTGTCAAAAAATTTCACATTACATCTACGAAGCATATTTAATGTGACACGATGTCCATGGCCGTCGTCCACATGTTTACAAAAAATTTTAAAAAGTTCATTGTTTCCATAAACTATTAGCGCTAAAAGAATTTCCCTATTCTAGTTTGCAAAATACATATAGTGTCACAACACTTGCTTATACATTTAACGCACTGTCCGTCAACGTGTTAATTTAATTAAAATATTTTTTCTTGGTCACTCTGCAGACATAATTATGTTGATGTTTATATTACTGAATGGAGAATTGAATATCCTTTCAAATGAGCTAGCACACGACCCCTATTCCCTATTTTAAAATATGGGGTGGTGGAAGTGGAATGGAGGGGCTCGACAACTTACAGATGTATGTACCATAAACATGTGTCCCCTTTAGATCAAAAATCGACATGTTTCGTCATTTCCTTAAAATCTAATAAATACTGCCAAATATCGAGGTGGACTGTTTTCTTTGGATCACACTGTATATAATTTAATACAATTTTTATCGGGGTTTAAGCACGTGGCATGGTTTCCAAAGGGAAAATTCACTCTCTTCCCAAGTACCTAAGGTATCAAAAGGATTAAGGGAACATGGTCAAAATTGCAATTTTACACTAAAAATAAAAAAAAATTAAATCACATTGTTTGCGTTTAACTCGCTACAACTCAGTTTCATTCTAATATTTTTTCTAAAATGTTTACAGTTTATACTTCTCACCGTTCTGAACACAATGGTGTCTGTATCATGCTTTCAAAAGTTATGAATTTTTTAAAGTAAAAGGTGCAGATTCCTGAATTGCAAAGTTTAATCGTAAAAGTTGAGTGACGAGATGCTAAAACATATAGTACAAAGAAGTTTTTTGGAAATTTTTTGGATCAAAATGTTTTATACCTTGTGTTCATGGATGGGGTGCCCAAGGGGAAAAACTTTTTTATTTTCAATTTTAGCGAAAAATGTCGTTCTTGATAAAAAGTTTTGCTTGTTCTAAGACCCCATAAAACGAAATCAAATTTAAGTTTTTTAAAACCTGCTTAATTTTGTAGCCTATTTTATGTAATTTCCTATAAATTTTTGCACTAAGATCGAAATCGTAACAATAATCTAGTGTTGCTAATCGACAATGTAGTTTAGTAACTGTCAACTCCAATAAATAATTCGCGAATTGTCATTTTTTTTTTCAACAATGTTAAGCATTCAACAAAGAATTTATTATTGGATGCTTAACATTGTCTTGTCGAAAAAGAATGACAATTCGCAAATTATTTGTCGGAGTTAACATGTCCTAAGCTACAACGTAGCAACACTAGATTATTGTTACGATTTCGAACTTAGTGCAAAAATTTATATGGATTTACATAAAAGTGGCTACAGAATTAAGCAGGTTTTGAAAAACTTGAATTTTATTGACATTTAATGACATTTTTCGATAAATTTGAAAATAAAAAAGTTTTTCCCCTTGGACACCCCATCCGTGGACACACTGTAGAAAAAAATTGGTACAACTTTTAATATCGACGTTATAAATCCTCAAAATAACACTTTTCTTTTCGAGATACTGACCATGGGTGGTGAATTGCTAATTTGGCTCACTTTATGTTTTTGATAGTGCTGAAAACGAAAATGATAAACAAATAACATTTTTCTGCGTTTAATTCGTTACAATTGTGTTCCGTTCTAATATTTTTCTGAAATTTTTACAGCATATATTTTTCACTTTTCTGAAGACTATGTGGCCTGTTGCAGGCCTCTAGTCTTATGACAATAAAAGTTAGGAACTTTTTAAAGTAAAAGGTGCTTATACGTGAATTACCAACTTTAATCGCAAAAGTTTAGTGACAAAATTTGAAATTTGACGTTTTAATCATATTTATATTAAAATATAGAGCACCAAGAAGTTTTGTGGGAAGTTTTAAATCAAAATGTTTTATAAAAAAAAATGGTGCAACTTTTAATTTTAAGAAAAACGTGATTTCATTTTTATTTTTTTTTTATTTTAAGGGTACAATTGCGATTTTGACCATGTTTCCATACTTAAAATTAGCCATTCACCACCCATGGTCAGTATCTATAAAAATTATTTTGGGAATGTATAACGTCGGTATTAAAACTTGCACCATTATTTTTCTATAAATATTTTGATCTAAATCTTCCCAGTAATTAAAAAGCTAAATTATAAATTTCTTAACTCAACTTTTGCGATTAAACTTTGCAATTCAGGAATCTGCAATTTTACTTTAAAGAATTCATAAATTTTATTAGAATAAAACTGAAAGCTTCAACCATTGTCTTCATAAAGGTGAGGATTATATACTGTTAAAATTTCAGAAAAAAAATATTAAAATGGAACAGAGTTGTAGTGAGTTAAACGCAAAAAAACGTGAAAAAACGTTTTTTATTTTTAGGGAAAAATTGCGATTTTGACAATGTTTCCCCACATAAAATTTAAAACAAACGTCATTTTCGTTTTCAGGACCATCAAAAACATAAATCAAAATTAGCCATTCACCACACCGTAGTCAGTACCGGGTCATTTTGTGGGTGCGCGCTGCTCGTATAAATAGGGATATTGAAAATTTAAACTCACATTCATTTTAAAAATTGTAGTATTTAAAATATAATTATATCAACAAAATAATAAATTAATTTAACCGTGTAACTACTTATTAATTTATTTGTGTTAGAAAATAAATGTTTTGAATAAATGAAAAAGAAGTTGGAATATATTTTTGTTGTTGTGAATGATCATAGAAAAAATCATGTATGATTCTCACATTTAATTACCATTACGATGCTCGTATTCGTCATGCTGCATCATAATGACCATCATTAAATGCTTGTTGCATAATATACCTATACTAAATTTACAATCAAGACTCAGTAAAAATAAACAAACCAAGACACGTTAAATTCTAGTAGGAGCACTGCTGAATCATAATTTATAATGTATAAACTTTGGGAATCATGATTTGGGATTTACAATGTATATACATACCCCAGGCTGTGGGTGAAAAGTAGGTCTATTTCAGGATATAATTCAGGAATTTTTGAAACCTATCAGGTGTTGTAAAGGACGATACCAGGAATAACTTCTACTAAAATGTAACCAAAAATATTGTGCGCTTTTTTTTTATTGCGATTTTCATTTGTTAAATTTGCAATTTTTAATTATTTTTAATTTTGCAGCTTAGGATATTGAATTTAGAGAAAAACTTTTTAATAGAAAGTTATAGTAAATTAAAAAACCTACAATTTGAAATATGGTAAGTTTAATTTCGTTAACTGGTTATTGCAAAACATCCTGCGAAAAATCCAAAATGGCCGTTTTTTGCAATTGCATTATTTATTGTACAAATATTTTTTTTTATTTTTTAAAGCTTTAAAATGAAGATCTTTCAATTCCAAACATAAAAAAAATTGTGAAGCCAGATTAATGAATTTGTTGCTTAGATATTATAAATTGTTTATCCCAAGAGATCAAATGTCGAAGGCTATAACTTTTTGAAAAAAATCGTGGAAAGTTGGTGAAACATCCTTCTTTTGATAAACTTTTATATGTGAAATTTCATTTCTGAAGAAATAATATTACAAAAATGATACATATAAATGAAATATATTATTAATAAATATATTATTGTTATATAACTATAATAATAATAATGTTACTTCTTACTATAATATACAATATAAAACTTTTTCTTTTTGTAGTGACTATTCGTTTTGGATTTCACATATAAAAGTTTATCAAGAAAAACAAATACAGTGGTAAATAGACTGTATATTATAATGGTAATATTATTAAATTGTTTTCTGTCAAAATTTAATACAAGTTACGTAAAAATTTTCCGAGCGCGCGGATTTGAAGCGAGCCGGGCGATTTGCAAAATTCGGCCGCTTGCAAAAGCACCGATTTTAAAAATAAGTTTTAATAATTAAATATAATTAGGTTTTATAATAATTTTTATTTTAAGATAATATAAGTCTTTCTTTAGTCAATGGCTGTAAAATAATTTCTTAATTGTTATAAATAAAGGCACTACGATTTAAGAAATAAAAACAATTATCTCGGCTTCAGTTGGTTGTAGAAAATTTTTATTTTTTTATAAGTCTTCGTTTCGTATTCAGCTTCAATAATCTGTAAGATAGAAACTTATAAGATGTACAGGGCCGCTTCAGCTCTAAATGTTTTAACGAAATTTGCCCCCTTATTTTCAAACCCAAAAATTATCTTGGCTTCAGTTGGTCGTAGAAATTTTTTATTTTTTTATAAATCTTCGTTTCATCTTCAATAACAATAACTGTAAGTTAGAAACTCATAGGATGTACAGGGCCGCTTCAGCTCTAAATGTTTATAACAAAATTTGCCCCCTTATTTTCAAACCCAAAAATTAGAGGTATAAAAATGTTTTACGCATTTATTTACATCAGAATATAAAAACACAACTCTTTAGAAGGAGATTGGATGTTTCGTCAACTATGTACGATTTTTTTTCAAAAAGTTATAGCCTTCGACATTTTTGACCTCTTGGGATAAACAATTTATAATATCTAAGCGACAAATTCGTTAATCTGGCTGTACAATTTTTTTTATCTTTGGAATTGAAAGGTCTTCATTTTAAAGCTTTAAAAAATAAAAAAAAATTATTTGTACAATAAATAATGTAATTGTATAAAACGGCCATTTTGGACTTTTCGCAGGCTGTTTTGCAATAATCAATTAACGAAATTAAACTTACCATACCTCAAATTGTAGGTTTTTTAATTTACTACAACTTTCTATTAAGAAGTTATTCTCTAAAATCAATATCCTATGCTGCAAAATTAAAAATCATTAAAAATTGCAAATTTAACAAATGAAAATCGCAATAAAAAAAAAGCGCACAATATTTTTGGTTACATTTTAGTAGAAGTTATTCCTGGCATCGTCCTTTACAACACCTGATAGGTTTCAAAAATTCCTGAATTATATCACGTTTTTTCACCCACAGCCTGGGGTAACATAGTAAGTTATGACTCGGGAGTGCTTCTAGTAGCATTTAACGTGTCTTGGTTTGTTTATTTCTACTGCATCTTGATTTTAAATTTAGTATACCTACTATTATACGCTATTAGCAATTAAAACTAGTAAGTTTGGTAGTTCAACAAAAACATAAAATATATTTAAAAATATATATATATATATATATATATATATAACATTGTTAGCAAAAATTTGATTGCGAATTACCGTTTTCGTAAAAAAAGTACGAAACAGGGGATAAACATCAAGTGTCCAGTGATCACTTTACAACGTGCTATAAATATAAAATAAAACAGGAACTTGCCGTTTTTTTTTATTCTCACGCATTAACGAACTGCCCTCAAGAAAGATATATCTAGAGTAGGGTCACGTTTTGGCGTAACATAGGTAAGATGAAGGTGAAGGGCACGAGCGAAACGATAGGGCCGGACCCAAAAACAGGGATCAAACCCTTTGGCTCTGTTGATTTTGTCAATTAGTGTTTTATATATTTGCAGTAGGAGTAATATTAGCTTTTCTGCAATATGCCAAGGATATATTTTATGAAATAATGTAAACATTATTTTCATTTTTAATAAACTAAAAATATTTAGTTGAAGATAAAATCGTAATTATTAATAGTTATTGTGAGTTGATGGAAATATTAATGGTCACCTGTAGTTTTTTTTTAATTTCTACATAAATCCAAATATTTTAATATACATATCACCGTGTATATATATTATTATTAAGGTCCTTAAGAGCGTAGATGCAAAATTTCAGCGAATGCTTTTTAAACGCATTAATTTTTCTTCGAATCCTGAATAAACCAATAAATATTTTTGAAAATTTTAGAAGCAGAATGAAAGACTAGATTATTACCGAGGGCCGAAATTCCCTTAAAATAAACAAAAACTTTCTTTTGAATGAGATATTTAAAATGAAAAATCATCAGGTCGTGGTACCTTTTCTTCTCACCGGAAAGTCCAGGTTCCATGACCACTACTATATCCCCTGCAGATTTATTCCCATTTCCGGGTTTGGTGACCGCACATAGCTATTTTCTTCCCATTCGACTTTATAATGTCGTTAATTTTTTCAAAGCCTCTTTCACCTGAGTTCGGGATTGTTGCGATCATTTCTATCTCTCTTTCACTAAGTTTTTCGTGGAAGAACTTTCAAAGTCCATGTGTGGGCACGCTTGCCGTCTCCTTAGTCGTTCCTTCCTCACCGGTTTTCTCCACGATCTCGTTTCTCAATGCTGCCGAGGACTTGTCTGAAAGTGCCTCTCTTCGGTGACTCTCTTAAGGTTTTTACCTCATCCTTGATCTCTACCTTCATGTTTGTATGGTCGGACATTAGTCTCACTAAATTATTTGTACCTCTGGTCAGTTTCTCCATTGCTCTTACCATAGCCTTATGTCGAAGCTCTCCTCCTTCTCTCTAGACCTTTTTCCCCAAGTGAGGAGCTCCTTTGCAAGGTTGCCTCCCCTGGAAGAAGCATCTTGGTCAGGTCCCTACCCCTGACCGGAAATCTTCTAACCGAAGACCCACTTCCTCCTAAGATTAGAATCTCCTCCTTCCTCTTTTCCTATTCGCTGAGTACTTTCCCTTTGTTCCCTTGACTGCTGCTGTAGATGTAGTTGATGATGTTCCATAACATCATCTCATTCATAATTTGTTCCAGCTGCACCACCACTAGTGACTCGCTCCAATGTCTCTTCGTTTTGTTTTATTTTGTCCTGCGTGATTAAATACATATAGCTCCCACAAGTAGGGGCGACTTATACTGTCCGACAAGGCAGTGCCCCCTTGCCCACACTAAGGCTTCAATTACAAAGGGTTTCGTCAATTCTCCGAGAGCTTCGTTTGCGACCGTCTGATGCTAGGCCATTCACCACTTAGACACGGATCGGCTGACATCGTGTGGTTGAGGATTTTTTTATCGAAGTTTACTCTTATATTAAATGGAGTTTTAGAGCGCTCTAAAAATTTGAAAAAATTCAAAAAGATTCTGTTGAACACCAAGCATCATGATTTTTGTTAAATGTTTTTGGACCAGTAGATTCTTCCGTAAAACCAGTTGAAAAATTACTCACACTTTTCAAAAATTTGTTATGAGTTTCCAGTGAGTACCTACCAAAGAGCTCAACGGAGTAAAAGGGCAATATTTTTTAAATGAAACTGAAGCTATATTTTTGTGACAGCTTAATATAATTTACTATTCCCAATAAAACTAGTAAATTGTTTCATGGATTTAAATTAAAATTAAACTTTAAACAAAATTAACAAGTACTTGATGTAAAATCTTAAGAGGGGGTCTGGCGCCATTGTTTAGAGATTAGGTTGGCGCCTTTTTTAGAATTTGGGTTGGCGCCTTTTTCATGAGCCAGTCCGGCCCTTGTACATAACCTAATAAAACTAGGTCATAGAATATTCACAGATGTTTTGTTTTTAAAATAATCTTTTTTTGAGAACGATTTTCATAGTGGAAATCGAAACGTCAAACATTAGTGAATTAAAAATGTAATTTTCATTACATAAATAATTGTGGCTTAATTCCATATAAAGATAATACTTAAATTAATCTTAATGTTAACATAGGTACAATTTAAAATCAAAATTAAAACATGGTGATATATTGTCAAGCTAAAACAGTTAATAAAAAAGTTTTAATTTGATCATTTTGAAGTAAATTGCTTTGCTCTAGACTCTAGAGTAAAAGAAAAGAAATTGTTGTCGGTTGGAACCAACATTTATATTCATAGCAAGGGAGAACAGAAATTTTCCAAGTTTTTTAAAGAAACGGGCCATTTAGCGTACTGTTCAGACATTACTGCTCTGATTAATGAGTTAAGTATATTGAATACAAAGGACGTTTTACTACACAACGGTAATATGTAAGAATCTATACCTTCAGTTGATCCCAAACCCTTTTTTTGCACGATTGATCATTTTTGACTGTTTACCGTGACAGATTTTACGTCAGTAGGTGACATTTACTAGCAACTCGACGGTAAGTAATCCAACTCGACGGTAAGTAATGCACTTACCGTCGAGTTAAAAAATCTCTTAATTTTAATTTATTTTTTGAAGGAATAAAGAAAACTAACGAATTATTTATTAATATTGAAACTTATGGTACAATTTGTTAAATTATTTAATGAAACCCCACTTGTTTGGGCTGTGGTTTCACTTCTAACAGAAACTCCTGCAGAATCGCATACATTAGTAGTATCCAATATTTTTTCTCTTCAAATACGCGATCAAAGTTGAAAACTTGGAAATATCAACGCCATCATAAAGAAAAACGGTGGATTTAATCATTGAATATTCTGCCCAGAGGCTTCCAGGAGCTTTCAACTGCATATGTATTTAAACGAAATATGCCAATAGAGTCTTTTCTTCGATTCTTAAATTCTTGCCTTCGCACCATTTTTTAAAACTTTGGTAGGTATTTTGATAACGGATTCTGGATTTTTCGGGAATAATTGCGGAACACCCTTCTTCCCAAGCCCGTTCAATTTCTTTAAATTCACTTTCGCTCATATTTTAATTTATAATAATCAAAATTGTACTTAAAATTATTGACAACTAAATAAAAACTCAATTCTCCATTGTTGTTATGCACCCTAATTACTACCTAACAACCAAAGTATCTATCTTGATAAAATGAATGAAACTAGTAGTCCTGTCGCCAGGGGGGGTACAACGGCCTCCTGTATTCAGATGGACTTACCTAAGTTTTTATTATGTATTTTGGCCCGTAGAACACGAATTTTTTGGGTAACAGTTGATCCGGATGTCGAGAAGATTGTTATAAACAAAGAAGTTGAGGAATTACATAACAGCGATTTCTCGCAAAACAAAACATGTTTTTGTATTTTTTGGGCCATTCTAACCAAAAAATGTTCCTACAAGTTTTTTCGTAGGATGCATAGTTTTCGAGATAAACGCGGTTGAACTTTCAAAAAATCGAAAAATTGCAATTTTTGAACCCGAATAACTTTTGATTAAAAAATAAAATAGCAATTCTTCTTACCGCATTTGAAAGTTCAAGTCAAATTCTATCGCCTTCGAATATATACATTGCTAAAAATTTATGCGTTTATTGCTAAAAAAAGCTATAAACACATAGTGTTTCCCGTGCCTAATACATGAGTTTACATGCATGCTACGTAGAAATAGCCTCGCTTGCACTTTGTACCTACTCTACCTACTCGTTCGATTTTAAATGAGAAATCATTGAAAACATCACTCCAGCACTAGGTGTTTATACTTTTGTTTAACAATAAAATAATAAATTTTTAGCAATACAAATAACTAAAACCGATACACTTTGGCTTGAACTTTCAAATGCGGTAAGCAGAATTGTTATTTTATTTTTTAATCAAAAGTTATTCGGGTACAAAAATTGCAATTTTTCGATTTTTTGAAAGTTCCACCGCGTTTATCTCGAAAACTATGCATCCTACGAAAAAATTTGTAGGAACACTTTTTGGTTAGAATGGCCCAAAAAATACAAAAACATGTTTTGTTTTGCGAGAAATCGCTGTTATGTAATTCCTCAACTTCTTTGTTTATAACAATCTTATCGACATCCGGATCAACTGTTACCCAAAAAATTCGTGTTCTACGGGTCAAAATACATAAAAAAAACTTGGGTAAGTCCATCTGAATACAGGAGGCCGTTGTACCCCCCCTGGCGACAGGACTATAGTCAATATGACGAAAATGTTTAATTTTATCATTTATAGTGGTATCAATCGTGCAAAAAACGTTATAAGCATGTCGAACGTTAAGGATAACCGATCTCAGACAATAATTGGAGTCGTCGCTCCGCTCCTCCTCCAAACAATTGTCTTCGATCGGTATAAAACCCTTACCGTTCTCCATACTTAATATACTATTTCAGCGCGTCATTAATTTTGACGTCATAATATAAGATTTTAAGCATGTAGCGAATCGTTTCATGACATTTTAGTTAAATCTGACAGTTGTCAGAATATTTATATTTATGTTTACATAAATATCAATATTTGCCAGAATATTAAGATTTAAAATATTTTAAGGAAAAATTAAATAGATAAATTTACAATACAATTTCACTATACAATGTCCGAATATACCAATGAGATTGACAAATTTCTAACCTAGAATTACAGTTGTCATTTTATCCGTTAACACTGTGAAATAATTGTCACTATAGATTACTTTTGTTTCAAATTATCTTTATTCGCCTCTTGGATTGGTTATCTATTTAAGAATTCTAATTGTCAACCAATTATACATCTACAAGTATAATCGCTTTAACATGGAAGTACCCTTCAACGAATACATCATTTTCGAAGTTCTATGTATATAATACATAATCATGGACGTACGTTTTTTCTGTCACTTCGAGCTTAATGCGCGTGAGAGCGAATTCTACAAACTATGACGCACTGAAAAATTGGTCATTTAGTAGACTATTTAAAGCAAACTTATGACAACCTAGAAAGAGTGTTAAACAAATATGCTATGATTCTCTAGAACTCTAGAACATCTTCTTCTCCAGATTAAAAAAAAAGGCCCTATTGGTTGGATAATGTACTGATTTAAAAATAAACTTCCATTGCATTAGCATATATCTCGGTGGTATTACCAATTATCAATTTTTTTGTTTTGTGGTACAGTAGGATTAGATATCGACCTTTGTGCAGATAGAACTGGCATCTGAGGGAGTCTTTAAACCCTAATGAGAAGAATATTCTACGCAAAACGTGCTCCGATTACTTCTATATGTAAAACTGTGATTGATAAAAATGTATAAAACTTTTCCTAAAGATGGACCATGTTTAAGTCTCGTTGAAAACAAAAATTTTAGTTATTTCGACAATGTTTTATACATTCTAAAATATATAAAATCGCTGTTAGTTAATATCTTGGTTATAGATTCTGATAAAATTAAAAAATTTACATTTTGCATAATGGACTCCCCTCTTCGCGTAAATGGACTCTTCCAACTATTTTTGAGACGATCACCCCAGCATTTTACTATAGAGACAGATTAATAAAACGCCAGTATAGAAGCTTCGTATCAATAAAAAATACAGAATAAAATGGAAACAACATGTGGAAACAGAATGAATAAAGTAGACGAACTAAACAAATTTACAATATAGATCCCCTAGAAAAAACGCCAAAAGTGTGACTACTTCGTAAAATATAGGAAAGTTTAATGATGGAACAGAACATAAATGCCTAAATTTTATACAAACTACTATTATGCTCTGCATTTTCTTCTTGTTATGAGATTGACAAGCATCTTATTAATTAGATTAATTAATTAATTAGTTTAATTGCTACTCATGAAACGAAACCAAAATTTAATAAAATTTTTAAATAAAAATTATTCTCAGGGCTAATTGATTGGATGTATTACCTTTATTTTGTGGCTTCTAGTATTTCTCGTTGCTTGCTTTATCCAGGACAAAACAGGGAGAATAAATATTAGTCCTGTCGCCAGGGGGGGTACAACGGCCTCGTTAATTCAGATGGACTTACTCAAGTTTTTTTTATGTATTTTGACCCGTAGAACACGAATTTTTTGGGTAACAGTTGATCCGGATGTCGATAAGATTGTTATAGACCAAGAACTTGAGGAATCAAATAACAGCGATTTTTGGCAAAACAAAACAATATTTTGTATTTTTTGGGCCATTTTAAGTAAAAAATATTTCTACAAGTTTTTTCGTAGGATGCACAGTTTTCGAGATAAACGCGGTTGAACTTTAAAAAAATCGAAAAATTGCAATTTTTGAACCCGAATAACTTTTGATTAAAAAATAAAATAGCAAGTCTGCTTACCGCATTTGAAAGTTTAAGTCAAATTATATCGGTTTTGATTATTTGCATTGGTAAAAATTTATTTTTTTATTGTTTAACAAAGCTATAAACACGTAGGGTTTCCCGTGCTTTTACATGCGTTTTAACGCATGTAACGTAGAAATAGTCTTGATTGCACTAGTACCTATTCTACCTACTCGTTCGATTTTAAATGAGAAATCATAGAAACATCACTCACGCACTAGTTGTTTGTAGCTTTGTTTAACAATAACACAATAAATTTTTAGCAATGCAAATAATCAAAACCGACATAATTTGACTTGAACTTTCAAAGGCGCTAAGCAGAATTGCTGTTTTACTTTTTAATCAAAAGTTATTCGGGTTTAAAAATTGCAGTTTTTCGATTTTTTGAAAGTTCAACCGCGTTTATCTCGAAAACTGTGCATCCTACTAAAAAACTTGTAGAAATATTTTTTGCTTAAAATGACCCAAAAAATACAAAATATTGTTTTGTTTTGCCAAAAATCGCTGTTATTTGATTCCTCAAGTTCTTGGTCTATAACAATCTTATCGACATCCGGATCAACTGTTACCCAAAAAATTCGTGTTCTACGGGTCAAAATACATAAAAAAAACTTGGGTAAGTCCATCTGAATTAACGAGGCCGTTGTACCCCCCCTGGCGACAGGACTATATACTCAAAATTATATAAATTTTATAACTACTATTTATTTATATACTATACTATAAATATAGATATTTCAAATTTATGCTAAATTTTATTCTGTTAAATTTTTCTTTCAAAAATAAATCTTTAATTCTATGATCTCCTTTTGTGAACCAAAATTCATTCAGTTGAATCGGTAGCCTGTTCTTATTATTATTAAAAAAACAAAATTTGATTTCCACGTTTTTAAATTTTTATATCTTCTATGAATTTATTAATGAATAATTTATGCTGTAATACTATTAAGTTGACAAAAACAAATATGGTATGTAATACAAAACATTTCTCCCTTTTCACAAATATTCTGACTAACCTTTGCTCACGTCTTTATTTCTTCTGATGGATTGTGTTGTCCTCAGTTCTCCTACAACGTGCTCCTCGGATTCTGCGAACTGTCCTTCTCCTTCAAACTGTTTAAAAAAACAGCACTCGTTCGAATTCTCACCTCAAATTAAAATCTCTCACTCGATAAAAGCAATATCAATTTTTAGAATTTCAAGATTTTTTTCCTCAGCTCGGTATCTCGTGCAAAGTTTATATAATACGGCTACTCTTTCCAGACAGAAACTGGAATCTATTCGAACACAAGGAGTTTGTACTTCTCGACTTGATCACGGTTTCGTCTCACACAAATCTGCTTCCACGGTCACCAATTTAACACACTTTACACAAAAATACTACTTTCAAACTGCACTGATTGCTTTCGATGTTAATTACATATTGAATTCCTCTTTCTCTCATCAGTTTGAAACTCACCACTCCATTCTCCTTCCATCGGTATCCTAGCCAATCACAAGCATTCTCCACACATCATATCCCTACTTTTTTTTCTTAAGAACAAATAGTATAGTATACAGAATTTCTTTCTTGTCAATTTTCAGAAGATATTAAAAATGAATTTTACTTACAATCTAGAAAAACCCTCTATTCTAAACTAAACAAAATTGTTTACCATCGTTTCTTTCTAGGAAACCATTTAGGAAGCACTGTCTATTGTTCAATCAACCGCGGTACCCATTCATTTTCTAAATAAGCGTTTGTAGTCCGTTCTGTTGACATGTATAAGGGCCATTCCATTTCAAATCACTCAATTTTGGAGCAAAAAAAATTTTGGACCTCGGATTTGTCTGAAAATTGGTATATAGCTTCTACGGGACGTAAAAATAAGATATTTAAGGTCAAAAAATTTTCTTCTTCTTTTTTTCTCAAAATGTTATTTTATGCGATTTTACAGTGATTTGGTGTTTATTTATACAAATTTGCATTTTCTATCGTAAAGTATCAATGGAAAACATAATATTTTAATAGAAGGGAATCAAAAATGTCATTATATGGCATTATAACAAGTTACTTTGATTCAAAACAAGCTTTTGATCAAATTTAAACGTTAAAATTCAAAACGTTAAAATACCGTTTTTTACATTTTTCTCCATTCCCAAAATACATCATAATCGATTTGGCTGAAAATTTGCTCACAGATAGACAAAACATAGGACTTTAAGTGGTGAGAAGGATTTGAATTATATTACAATACCAAAAAAGTTACATGCAATATTATAGTCAAAAATATAGGCGTCTACTGTAAGTAAAATTAACTCGAAAATATCGACCTCACGACAAAAATTGTTAAAAGGAAATTGTAATAATTGTAAATACGATTTATTTGGAACAATTTCAGTTCCTACCATTTTTGTCGAAAATTTAAAAATGGCGGAGATATTGAGCAAAACAGGTTCTCCTTTAAAATCAAGATGGCTGCTAACGTAACGGAGGAATTCATTCGTGATTTTAAATTTAGGCTACTATTGACTCTCCTAAAGATCAGAAAAATAAAATTTTGGGCAGCTCGGCATTCAAGGTCAGATGCTATCCCGACTGGACTAATATATACTTTTGAGTCTGATATTACTGTATGTAACTTTTTTGGTATTGTAATATAATTCAAATCCTTCTAACCACTTAAAGTCCTATCTTTTGGCTATCTGTGGGCAAATTTTCAGCCAAATCGATGATAATGTATTTTGGGAATGGAGGAAAATGCAAAAAACGGTATTTTAACGTTTTTTACACTATAAAATTTGATCAAAAACTTGTTTTGATTCAAAATAACTTGTTATAATGCTATATAATAACATTTTTGGGTCCTTTCTATTAAAATATTATGTTTTTCATCGATACTTTACGACAGAAAATGCAAATTTGTTTAAATAAACACCAAATCACTGTAAAATCGCATAAAATAACATTTTGAGAAAAAAAGAAGAAGAAGATTTTTGACCTTAAATATCTTATTTTTACGTCCCGCAGAAGCTATATACCAATTTTCAGACAAATCGGAGATCCAAAATTTTTTGCCTGAGTGATTTGACATGGAATGTACCATAAATTGTTCGTAGAAATTTTACCACTAAAATTTTTCTCTTCCGCGAAACACGTCTTACGGCTAAATTATTTTATTTACATTTGACCATATACAGGGTCATGAAAATTTACGGTCTCGTGGTCTATGACATAAAATTAATTTTTTAAATTCTCCCCATAAAAATTTAATTTTGGACCTTGTTGGGGGTGTTTCCCCATTTTCCCTCCCCGTAGATCCGACACTGCTCTAAACCTCCTTTCGTATTTCATGCTAACTTCTAAATTTGTTTTGATTTTTCAAGATTTTTTATCTCTTCCATAGAGATGCATAAGAGATATTGAAATTTACCCTTCGGTATTTTATTTGTGAATCGACAAAGCGAATGACTGATATGCGAATATTCTGTTGTCTTCAATCAGTGTAATATGGGTTTCAATCTTATATAGGTATTACATAGTGTATGAAAAATGGCATACATACAATTTTATGAGCGTCTGGTGAAAGTTCCGAATCCCTATTTGTAATTTTTTTTATTAAAATTCGACCGTTCGCCCCAAATTAACTTCTGACCTGGGCAAGCGGTTGAATACCCAATAACACCTGCATACTACGAAAAATTCTATTCGCTCGCATCCGAAGATCACGTCATAATTATTGTTGTTGAGTTCATAGCACCACTTGTCATTAATTACTTAGAAAGTAAACAATCCGTTTAAAGGATCAACCTTTTTGAAAGGATTTCTAACTCGTTCCATTTCAAAAGAGTCATGAATACTACAGCTTTAATTTATTACTGTACGCCCATACTGATAAATATCTCGTGCCACACATAAGAGATCTCGGAAGCGGATTTGTCATTATGAGATAGACAGAGCTTCACAATGGCGGGCACCACGGCGGGCACATCTTTAGTTAAGCGCGGTAGAATCCTGGCTTAGTGTTGTGATGTAAAGCGACGCGAGACGATGCTGGGCCCAGAGCACGCCAAATAGAATTCTATTTTGCTGACGTCACAAAATATAATTTCATATTGGGAGAATCGACGGTTGCTAGGCAACGTGACGTCACTAAAATAGAATTCTATTTGGCGTGCTCCCACAGCTGATCTTGTATCTGTCAATGAGCTTCGATGCTATTCTCTATCTGTCAAGTACAATAGTACAAAAGGTTCCTTTGTATAGATAATAATTTATCAATGATGTAAAATTGTTTTTTGTATTTATTATCGTTATATATTTTATTCCAAGGTTCGCGATTTTAAATAATTAACCAACTAATTTCAATACTTTCCTTATGGTGGCATTTGAGTCGGATTTAAATAAATAATTTTTGCTTCATCTAATGCATAAGATATAATTAACTTTACCCTTCGATATACAGGTTATAGTCAAAGCCCGAATTTAAGGCACTACTAGGTTTGACTAGGCAATCCTCAAGACTGACTAACGGTCTTAGTCAAAGCCCGAAATAAATTACAGTTTCGGCCTTTGACTAGTCAAACCTAGAAGAGACTAAGTCGGTCAGGCAAAGGTCGAAATTTAATTTTATGAAATCGGGGTTTGACTAGTCAAACCTTGATCAGCTATTAA
The DNA here is from genome assembly GCF_917563875.1 of Diabrotica virgifera virgifera. NCBI lineage: Eukaryota > Metazoa > Arthropoda > Insecta > Coleoptera > Chrysomelidae > Diabrotica > Diabrotica virgifera. Next base: position 217,267,356 of record NC_065449.1, read on the forward strand.
AATGTCGTAATTTGTTAAATTAAGTTCATTAAAACGTCATTTTTTAATTTTCGTCATTTTCGTCATTTTATATTGTCGTAATTAAAATAAAAAAATTAGTTATTATTCTCACATGTTGAGGCATTATGGCATTTAGAGTTGCACAATACGTTAGACCTTTTACACTTATATAATTTTGAAGAGCATTTCTTATTGTTATAGCATTTTATAGACCCTTGTCCTCCAAATTTAGAATATTTTGTACTAGTTTCTCTTGGAGACAGTTTAACGTCTGGAACATCTTCGAAATATTCTCTTTGTGTTCTCTTTTTTGATTTCTTGAAAAAAAGTTTGTTTATTGTTCCGTATTTCGTACCAACTCTATATAAACCGTCAATTGTTTTATTTGTCTGATGCCCAAAATATTTCAAGTATCTCCTTTGGCTTTATAAAAAGCTGGAGATAGGTATTGTTACAGTTTTTCCGATCGAAATAGGAGGAAATTTTCTTTCACTTAAGTGTTTCTGTACGCGCCACTCACCCCCAATTTTAATTCGAGTCAGAGCGCATCGTGGATGCGTGCGATCATCACCCCGACTGAGGGGAACGACTAGTACTCATTCGTCTTCAGGGTAGTACACAACATTTTGTCACTATCAAATAGCAATAAGTACATTAGCATTTATAGTGGGTTTCAATAATTATTCAGCATATACAGAACTCTTCAAGCGTCAGCTACAATTTTGGTCCTTCGTAATAAACCAGATCTACAGTTCAATTAATAATAATAAGATTAGTTCTTTTAAAAGCATTGTGTTTCGTGGAAGTGACGCCAAGCCAAGCCGAAAAAGCGCGCGCTCTAGACCCAGTCATCCAACGATTCATCATTCATGAGATGAGCGCTGCATTGTAGGATTCTTCGATTCTTCAACTGGCCGATCGCAACAACCACATCGAGGCGAGAACAGACAAAGATTCTCAAGTCAGGTACCTAGTATACAAATATTCAGAGCTAATATAATCCTTATTTACCGTTTTCCTATACCATTTTTCAATTATTCAATGAAAGCAATTTAAAGACATTTTAACATGTTTTAATTTTAATTCAATTACATATTTCATTTTATTTATCTTACGCTATACTTATCTATTAAATTACATAAATTACATATATTATTAAATATAATATTTATTATATCATAAAAATAATTACACAATATCATTATATCGCATATTTATATAGTACAGTCATATTTAGTATTCGGTTTTATTTCAGTTAAATTCTATTTGCACTTTTAAATAAATCTTGTTGTTTTTGTTTTGTTAATAAATAAAATGGAACATTTAAAAACATTACGTGTCAAGCGAGGTAGCTTAGAAGCGCGACTATCAAATTTTCAGATATACGTTGAAAAATGCATGACACAAATCAATTCAATAGGCGATAGAGTCTTAAAAAACAGACTTTCGGATATTGAAAGCCTACTCGCGGAATTTTCGAATCTTCAGGTAGGCATTGAATGCTCGGTGAAAGAAGAAGACTTACAAGGCGAGTATGACAAGCGCAAGGCATTTGAAAACGACTTTTATTCAATTATTTCAAAAGCGCAAGGTCTCGTCAAGGAAAATAGTACAGATAATGTAGGTTCAGCTTCGGTTTCCAATCCAGAAAATAGCAGATTCCCTAGCTCATCAGAGGTACGATTACCGGCCCTAACTCTGCCAATATATTCAGGAGAGGCAGGTAAATGGCTCCAATTTGGCGATAGCTTTGATAGCTTGATAAATAGCAACCTTTCCATTAGCAATGTACAGAAATTTCACTATCTAAAGAGAGCTTTGAAGGGTGAAGCATTTGAAGTTATCGCCAATATCCAGGTCACACATGACAATTTTCCGATAGCTTGGGATTTATTGTGTGACCAATGTACTGGCAAGAGGGCATTGTTGCATGTACATACCAAGGCCTTATTCGATATTCATCCTGTAAAAAAGGATTCTTCAAAGAGTTTAAGCCACTTGGTAGATCATGTGAGGATGCACTTAAGGTCTTTAAAGTCATTAGGACAGCCTACAGAATCATGGGATACTTTAATTATATATTTGGTATTCACTAAACTTGATCCAGTGACAATTAGAGAATGGGCATCAAAGGATTTCATGAATGATACTCCTAAGTTGGAAGCTTTTCTCACATTTTTGAAACAAAAGTCAAAAATGCACAAAATAATGGAGGAAAAACCTACAGAGGAAAATTCAAGCCCAAACGTAAAGGGACAAACTTCTCAACCATCAGCTGAGTCTAGTAATAGATCTAATTCTCATGTTCAGAGAAGTCATCACATCTCAAATCGTACTTGTGCATCATGCGATGCTCAAAATCATAAAATTTATACATGTACAAAGTTTCTAAGGTTGTCTGTGCCTGAACGAACCGATTTAGTCAAAAAATCCAATTTGTGCATTAACTGTCTAAATCGGGGGCATCAGGTAAACAATTGTAACTTTGGTCATTGCAAAAATTGTACTGTTAAGCATCATTCTCTTTTGCACGTTTCCGAACCTTCTACATCTAACACCAATACGCAACAGTCTCTATTTACATTTAATTTAAGTTCAAAACAGGTACTTCTATCCACTGTCTTGTTAGAGGTAGTTGATTCAAAGGGAAATCGTCATGATTGCAGAGCACTTTTAGATCCAGGGAGCCAGCCTAATTTCATTAGTTCACATTTATGCCATAAACTTGTACTACCAAGAAAGCCTACAAATATTACGATTTCAGGGGCATTCAAGGTGGAATCCAAAATTCAGGCTGTTTGTCAAATTCAAATTGTGTCTAAAAACACTCCATTTACTGCTCCTTTAGTCTGTTTGGTAGCTCCAGAAATATGCGATGTTGTACCCGAAGCTCCTATTGATCCAGTATCTCTTTCGATACCTACATGTCATAAATTAGCAGATCCTGATTTTCACATTCCCAAACAAATTGATCTTCTCATAGGTGCTGAGTTGTTTTGGGAAATATTATGCATAGGACAGATTCGTCTTAAACCTTCAGGTCCGTTTCTTCATAAAACTAAGTTCGGTTGGATAGTTAGTGGTCCACTTTCAAAGCCCCTTCTTTCAGACCGATCCAGTTCTTCTCCAAGTTATTCACAAAACTTATACATACAAAGTCAGCTTGCTCGCTTTTGGGAAATAGAGAAGTGTTCTGACTTAATTCAGTCTCCAGAAGAGAAATCTTGTGAAGATATGTTTACTTCTACACACTACAGAGACAACGAAGGTCGATTCGTGGTCTCAATACCCTTGAAAGAACCTATTTCTAGACTAGGTGACTCAAGATCTATTGCACTTAAAAGGTTTCATGGTCTAGAACGTAAACTTCAGCGGAATGCACAGCTTCGAGAGTTATACACTTCATTCATTAGAGAGTATAAAGAGTTAGGGCACATGTCCAAGGTAGACCCGTCGAATAATACAACACAGTTATTTTTGCCACATCATGGCGTATTAAAGGCAGATTCACTTACAACCAAATTACGGGTTGTATTCGATGGTTCTTGTTCTTCATCTTCAAGCTGATCCTTAAATGATATACAATTGGTAGGACCAACCATTCAAAATGATCTCTTTCACATCTTACTTCGTTTCAGGCAACTTACATATGTCGTTTCAGCTGATATATGCAAAATGTATCGGCAAGTTTCAATTCATCCTCCACAAAGAAATCTTCAACAAATTCTGTGGAGAGAAAAACCTTCAGATCCTCTTTTGGAATTTCAATTAAATACGGTTACGTATGGCACATCTTCAGCGTCATATCTAGCCATAAGATCCATTTTTCAATTGGCTTTAGAAAATATGAATTCATATCCAGTCCCTTCCAAGGTCATCCAAAACGACTTCTATGTAGACGATCTACTCACAGGCTCTGATTCATTAACAGGCCTGTCCAATATTTGCAAAGATGTATCTTCAATCCTCAAACAAGGTTGTTTTGAATTACGGAAGTGGATATCTAACGAACCTCAAGCCCTTAAACATATTTCAGATTCCAATGTGCAATTACACACATTGAACTTAGGTTCCAAGGAAAATACAAAAACATTGGGCATATTTTGGTCATCTTCGTCAGATGTCCTAATCTACAATTCAGAGGTTTTATTAGGCAACTCTTCCAAAACCGTTACAAAACGCCTAATTTTATCCAGTGTCTCACAGATCTTTGATCCATTAGGTTTACTAAGTCCTTTTGTCATAATAGCAAAAATTCTTCTTCAAAAACTATGGACGGAACGGTTATCTTGGGATGAGTCCGTCCCAGCATATATCCACACAGTGTGGGTAAATCTTCGTGATGAGCTCAATTATATTAATACCTTTACGATTCCTAGACATATAAGATGTAACAACCCTGTTGTAACTGAACTCCACACTTTTTGCGATGCAAGTGAGAAGGCTTATGGTGCCTGCGCATACATTCGCACAATTGACATTCAAGGCAATGTTCATGTTCATCTACTTTGTGTCAAATCCAAGGTGAGTCCAATCAAGGCTCTTACAATTCCTCGATTTGAATTGTGCGGTGCTCTTGTAGCCGCCAAATTGTCCCATCATATTCAGAGGGCGCTCACCATATCTTTCAGTGGCATAGTTCATTGGACGGATTCTACAATATTCTTGGGCTGGATAAACATATCCTCTTCTTCACTAAAAACATTTGTTGCAAACAGGATATCTGAAATTCAGAGCAAAACTTCATGTGAAAATTGGTACCACGTCAATTCATCTTCGAACCCTGCAGATCTATTGTCACGAGGTGTCACTCCAACTTCATTATTTGCATCTTCTTTATGGTGGCATGGTCCAGACTGGCTTTCTCTTCCCTCAGTGAATTTGCCCATTGCTTCCGTTTTCAAGGAAACGGAACTTCCTGAAATAAAAACCCCTCAAGTGCTACAAACTACAATAAGAGGTACTGCAATAATAGATATTGAACCATTTTCAAATTTCTCAAGACTTCATCGCTCTATGGCATTTTGTTTACGTTTTATTCATAACCTCAAACCAGGTAACGATAAGTGCCATGGGCCATTGAGCAGTGAAGAACTGTCAAATGCGTTGAACATTCTTTCAAAGATAATTCAAGCTGAATATTTCAGTTCAGAAATAAAATTGTTGAGAGAATCATGCCCAATAAAAAAGGGTACTCTTAAGTTTCTTTCGCCGTTTTTGGACGACATGGGTATTTTGCGAGTTGGAGGTAGACTCAAACATGCCTCATGGTCATTCGAAAAGCGCCATCCTATTCTACTTCCCAAAGATTCGCATTTTACAAAATTACTTTTCATTGATGAACATAAAAGGCTTCTTCATTCAGGTCCCAACCATTTACTTTCTTCTGTTAGGAACAGGTTTTGGCCCATTTCCGGCCGCAACATTGCTCGCAAAACAGTGCATAGTTGCATAACATGTTTCAGGGCAAAACCCTCTTTTCAAACCCCTATAATGGGTGATCTTTCCAAGGAGCGGGTTACCCAAACGTTTCCCTTCCATTCAACTGGCGTAGATTACGCTGGGCCCTTTCTGCTAAAGGATAGGAAGGGTCGGGGGTGCAAGACGTTTAAGGCTTGGGTTTGCCTCTTTATATGCCTTACAACCAAGGCTATTCATCTGGAGATAGCCACAAGTCTTACTTCCGAAGCATTCATTGCCTGCCTCAAGCGCTTTATAGCTAGAAGAGGCCGGCCCTTGCAATTATTTTCGGATAATGGCACTAATTTCACAGGAGCCAAGAGTGAGTTGGATGCAATTTCAACTTTTTTACTCAATAATGAGGCTGAGCTAGCTTCATTCTGCGCTAGCGATCAAATAGTTTGGAAATTCATTCCGGCAAATTCTCCACATTTCGGGGGAATTTGGGAGGCGGGCGTAAAATCAATGAAAGTGCATTTACGCCGAACAATGAAAAACAACATACTCACTTTTGAGGAATTTCAAACACTTTTAATTCAAGTAGAGTCAGTATTAAATTCCCGACCACTCTCACCTCTTAGCTCCAATCCCAATAATTTAAATCCCATTACACCAGCTCATTTTATCATCGGCAGACCATTCACTGCATTGCCTGAACCAGACCTGACGGACGTATCTACAAACCGATTATCTCGTTATCAACATCTTCAGATGATGCACCAGCACCTATGGCATCGCTGGTCCAAAGAATACATGGGAGAGTTGCAGCAACGTCAGAAATGGTTTTCTGACCCTTCACTTAACATACAAATGGGACAATTAGTTTTAATCAAGGACATGCGGTTTCCACCTCTGTGTTGGCCATTAGGCCGTGTGACTGCCATTCATCCAGGACAAGATGGTGTGACTCGCGTAGTGTCAGTGAAAACAGCTCGCGGCGAATACAATCGCGCGGTTAAGAACATTTCACCACTACCGAACATTTAAGCTTTACTTATATTGAAGACTTTTCGTTATTTTCACTACCGAACATTTAAGCTTTACTTATATTGAAGACTTTTCGTTATTTTCACTACCGAACATTTAAGTTTTCACTTATATTGAACACTTTGCGTTATTCTCATAACCATTTTTTTTATCTCATTTATGTATTTTATCTTATTTATATGTATTTCCTTCATTCATTTGTATACTTTATATATGTTGTATATGTACTTGCATAATTTGTGTTGACATATTTGAAATGTATTTCAAGGCGGGGGGCATGTACGCGCCACTCACCCCCAACTTTAATTTGAGTCAGAGCGCATCGTGGATGCGTGCGATCATCACCCCGACTGAGGGGAAAGACCAGTACTCATTCGTCTTCAGGGTAGTACACAACATTTTGTCACTATCAAATAGCAATAAATACATTAGCATTTATAGTGGGTTTCAATAACTATTCAGCATACACAGAACTCTTCAAGCTTCAGCTACAGTTTCATGGCATTAGTCTGGGCATGAAGACCTTCATATGCTTTTCCATTATTTATTTTAATCTTTTCTGTCTGTGCACAACGCATCTATGTAACTTTTCTTTCAAAACCTTCATAGTAGGCACCAAGTGTGCTGTCAGCGCACACAACATGTACCACCTGATTACAAATTATGCACGTATGTGCGTGAAAGCTCTCTTGTTGGCAAAAACAACAAACCACATCTGAAGAAGTAATCTAAATTGTTTGACAATTTTCTTCCTCTCCTAGTGACGACGCACAGTGGTTCCAAATGCTGAAAACGTGGTCATAGAGTAAAATAAAAAGTCCCAATTTAGTTATTTTTATGTTTACAGTTGTTATTTCATACTATCGTAGAGTCGTAATACGCAGGTAAATGGATCAAACCGGATCTATTCTTATTCATAACTCCGAAACAAGTGAGCCATGAGCCATGAAATGCTTTTCAAAATTATGTGTAAAAGGTCTAACGTATTGTGCAACTCTAAATGCCATAATGCCTCAACATGTGAGAATAAACAATATTTTTTATTTTAATTGCGATAATATAAAAATAAACATTAAAATTAAAAAATGATTTATTAAACCTAATCTAACAAATTACGACATTTTAATAACTGATCGGGGTTTGACTAGTCAAACTTCGATTTCATAAAATTAAATGTCGACCTTTGCCTGACCAACTTAGGTCTCTCCTAGGTTTGACTAGTCAAAGGCCGAAACTGTAATTTATTTCGGGCTTTGACTAAGACTGTCAGCCAGACCTGAGGATTGCCTAGTCAAACCTAGGAGTGCCTGAAATTTGGGCTTTGACTATAACATACATACTGTTTTATTTTGCGACTTAAAAAGCGAATTACTAATATGCTAATATATTTTCTACAAGCAGTGTAATATGGGTTTCGGTTCAATCTTACATATAAAGGTGCGTATAGATATGCTCGCCGTGTGTGCGCTGTGCGGTCGGGGAGCGTTCGTTAGATTAGTACGTGTTTTCAAGTGGCGCACAAACGGTGCGCACATAGTGCAACATAATCCAACTTCTATCGGCGCCACGAATGCACGGCGCAAACACTGCGCGAAGTGCGCGGCGCGCATATCTATACATACCTTTACATATAGTGTATAAAAAAATAATATGTACTTTGTACGCACGTAAGAAGTTATACTTCTATTATATAATTTCTTAAAAATAAATATACTTTAAACAGTTTGTTTTAATTTTTTTTAAACACCAAACTAATTTTGTGCTTACCGCTTTCAAAAAAATTTAAAAAAAAAAGTATAGGATTGCACTGGATTCGAACTCAAGACCTTTCGATCTCTGGTCGAATTAGTCGAGGCATTGAAGCACAAAAAAAAAGCCTTACTGTCGATTTTTGGCGCAGTAAGACGGATTTTAATGCAGTTTGGTGCGTTGGATTCGTGAAAATGTCAGGAAATTTTGTGAGCTAATGTAATGAATAAGAAATCTGAAATTGCATTTGTGCATAAGAAAAATGCATTTCAAAAGTGCATTTTGAAATAGGCAATTATTATAAATTTGGAACTCGGTAAATAGTTGGGCAACATCCCGATTAATTATTTTAATTATTTTTAATCATTTTTAAGTCCATATATAATAGTCTAAGATGTCAATAACCATTAATAATAAACAAAAAATTTTCCTTATGGGGAATCGAACCAAGTACTAACACGTCCGTTACTAGATACACATACCGCTAGCCTACGCAGACACTTGCTAGACACGGGCGATATTAGGTATAAACAAAAATAAATAGGTAAGTAAAAATTGTAAATAAAATGACTACATACTTAAATGTATTATAAAATTAATGTATTCCTAAATTTTAGAAGAAACATTTGTAAATAGGTACATTTATACAGAACATTCGAAAAATCGACACTTCAATCCTTCAATGCCTCGACTAAATGCTATACCAAATACGCTACGAGGACTGTGTCTGTATCGGTTCGGACGTACCTAATGACAATTCACGGTAACAAACAGACAAGGTGAATAAATATACAATAAAATGTTTTAATAATACTCATCTTACTCCTGAGGAAGACAAATCCAAAGACACAAAAATTATAATTTACTAAAAACACTAATATATTCTTTTCACACCTTTTCTTGCACTGATATATTTATACATAACTAGAAAGATTTTAGCAACTAATCGCCATACTGTTTGTGTGCGCATGCGCGCAGAATTATGAAATTTTACTCTCAATCGCGCCTAAGAAAGTATAACTTTAAAAATAGCATACAAAAATTTTTATGAGCGTCTGGAGAAAGGTCCCAATTTGCAATTCTTTACCAAAACTCGACCCATATAAGTGAATTCCTGCCCTGGACGAGCGGTTGAAATACCTAATAACACCTACAAACTACGAAACATTCTACGTTCGCTCGCATGCGAAGATCATTAAACAAGGCGATATGATTTACGGCTCTAATACGTTCTTAGAGAACACGGCCTCGCATACCAAGGTGATCACACCAAAATACTCCTACACCTTCAAGGCGAAGAAGTACGCTTTAAAGGGCCATCATATACTTTGGGGTTATTTAATTGGGATAGGGCTATAAAAGTTAGGTAGTAAACAACGAGACAGCGGGGTAAATAAAATAAAATAAAAAATATTTATTAAGAGAATTACTACGTCTAGTGTATTTTCGATGCAAATGCTTAAGGGGGAGTATGGTTTGAAATCAACATATCAAGCACATTTTTTGAATTTTTTTCGAAGCTATGGTACAATTGTTTTATTTTTAAGTTAAATAAGCATATTAAGTACAATTCAAAGAATATTTGGAAAAAAAATCAATCCAAAATATTGAAAAATAAGCAATTGGTTACAAATTTTGACAGGCAGCTCACAAAAAAATGGATTTTGCGGTGGACATCAGAACTCGTCACTCGATCATACGAAACAAAAAATTCAAAGATTTAATTAGCTTATTAGTTTTGCGAGGTCACAACGTCAAGTTTTTTTTATGTTTAATGATTTTTGAATTTTTGATATCACTCAGAAATCAAAGAAATGAAATTTTTGGTAAAAATTTTGTGAAAATCAACAGATTTATTATTGTTGAACAAAAAATAAGCAAAAAAAGAAAAAGATCTCGACGTTGTTACCTCATGAAATGTCTAAAGAAAATCTGTGCAAATATCAGGTAGATCGGCAGAGTAGTTTTTCAGTTACCATGTCCACCGCATTTGAAAAAGCAGTTTTGAGAAAAATGCGTTTAAAGTTTTGACAACTGCATCTTCATCTTCTTATTTGTCTGCCAAATCGTAAAGTGATGCACATTGGAGTATGTTTTCTGAATCGAGGAGTAATCTACAAAAGGGAAGGCGAACAGTCGTTTAACGTTTCTCACTACGCTCAAACGTTCTGGCGCGAAGTCGCGGCAAAGTGAGTCGAAGGTAGGGATATTCAACACGCTGTATCTCTGGTAATTTTACTCCGATTATTTTGAAATTTTCAGAGAGTATTCTTGAAAGTATGCACTTTTATTTGAAATAATAAAAAAAATTAAATATTTCAAACCATACCCCCCCCCCCCCTTAAACTATGTAAAATGGATGACAGGCTGATAGTAAAATAACCTTCAAACAAAACTGAACATCAACTCTTTCATCAAAATGCTGGAAACGCTTTTATGGCTAGGGACATAAGAGGCGAAATTCTAAAAGATATTCTTCTAATAAATCGTCAATATGCATACCAACCCGGTAAATCTAGGGACTCACAGTTGGATGATCTAAATGGGTTTAATTCAAAGTCAATTGAGAACAAACATATAGCAATGGCCGCTTTTCTAGATATAGAAGAGGCGTTTAATACATGAAGGGAGGTAGCTCAAGATAGAGAACAGTGGAAGCATGTTGTCGAGTCGGCTAAAACCCACGAAGGGTTGTAACGCCACGGAGTAAGTACGTAAGTTTTACAAACGTTTGTATAATCTACGAAACAAAGCAGTATTGGTACCTATATACTGTCTTTTTGTCATTGTCATTCTCTTTGCCTTATCCCTATGCAGGGACGGCTTCCCTAATTGCATTTCTCCACACAATGCTATCTTGGGTAATATCAATGTTAATCCCCTTTACCAACATGTCCTGCCTTATCGCCTCCCCCCAGGTCTTCTTTGGTCTTCCTCTCCTACTCCTTCCACGAATCTGCACTTCAGCTATTCTTCATATTGGATTATTAACGTCTCGACGTTAAACATGACCAAACCATCTTAACCTATGCTGTCTCATTTTGGCATCAATTGGTGCCACACCTAGACTTCCCCTAATATACTCATTTCTAATTTTATCCTTCTTTGTCACTCCACTCATCCATCTAAGCATTCTCATTTCCGCCACATGCATTCGTTTTTCCTCTTTCTTTTTCACTTCCCAACATTTAGTTCCGTACATCATAGCCGGTCTTATGGCTATTTTATAGAATTTTCCCTTCAGCTTCATTGGAATTTTTCTGTCACACAACACACCACTCGCTTCTTTCCACTTCATTCATCCAGCCCTAATTCTACTGCATGCATCTCCATATATTCTCCATTACTCTGTAATACCGATCCTAGGTACTTAAAACTATTGATTTTCACAATCATTTCACCATCCAAAGATACCATTTTATTTGTAGTAGCTCCATCTTTAAATGAACATTCCAAATACTCTGTTTTTGTCCTAATAAGTTTTAAACCTTGTTCCTCCAGAGCTTGTCTCCACTGTTCCAGTTTTTGTTCCAAGTCTCTTTCACTATTTCTTACTAACACATCATCAGCATACACTAAGCACCATGGAATGTTACCCTGTAGTTTCGCTGTTATCTGGTCCAAAACTAATGAGAATAAATACGGACTAAGCACAGAGCCTTGGTGCAATCCTACTTTCACATGAAATTTATCAGTCTCTCCCACACCTGTCCTAACATTAGTCGTCACTCCCTCATACATATCCCTCACAATCTTTACATATTCACCAGGGACTCCTTTCTTATTGAGTGCCCACCACAGAATCTCTCGAGGAACTCTATCATATGCTTTCTCAAGATCAGTGAATACCATATGAGCTTTTGTTTCTTTACTCCTGTATTTTTCCATCAACTGCCTTATAATGAAAATTGCATCTGTTGTTGATCTACCCTGCATAAAGCCAAATTGATTCTCGGATATTTCGGTCTCTTCACGTATCCGTCTATCAATTACTCTTTCCCATATTTTCATGGTGTGGCTAAGCAGTTTTATAGCCCTGTGGTTTGTACATTGTTGTATATCTCCCTTGTTTTTGTAGACAGGTACCAGTATACTGCTTCTCCATTCGTCTGGCATTTGTCCGACTTCCATAATTCTATTAAATAGACCTGCTAGCCACCTTGTTCCTGTCTCTCCCAATGCTCTCCATACTTCCCCAGGAATATCATCTGGTCCAACCGCTTTTCCTTTCTTTATTTTTTGAAGCGCTTGAGCCACTTCCTCGTTCGTTATTTTGGTGACCATTGCTGCTATATACTGTCTTTTTGCTTTTTCTATTATTTATCTGGTGTTCAATATCTGCTCATGAGCTCCTGTTCCTGATACCAATCTGCTGAAGTTTTTCTAAAGGTTAAAGAGGTGTTTGAGAGCAGGCTTTATCACTGATTACAAAATTATGGGCAATATTTCGAACATACATTAAAATAAGTTACTTTTCATTGAATCTTTGTTTTATTTCAAAACATTTTATACTTAAATATCTTTACGGTTTTACTTGATTTTTCCAAAAGTACTGAAAAGAAATATAATGTACATATGTGGTATTTTTGAAAAGGTAGTTGAAAGACATTTAGAACGAGTTATCACTCCAACTCCTTTTCTATTAAAGATTTTGAAGGTTGTATCCGCCCCCGCTAGAGGGTTGATGTAATTTAATTAAAAACTAGTTTACAAAATGTCCCCCTTACAAATAAATTTAGTGATACCTGTTCTGCCCTACTAAGCGAAAAGGGGGTATCTACAGTTTTTATTTTTCGGATAATCATTTATATATCGTCTCATATATGAATGAGTTCAAAAATTCTATATATTTTTCTATTAGTCCTGTCGCCAGGGGGGGTACAACGGCCTCCTGTATTCAGATGGACTTACCCAAGTTTTTTTTATGTATTTTGACTTGTAGAACACGAATTTTTTGGGTAACAGTTGATCCGCATGTCGATAAGATTGTTATAAACCAAGAAATTGAGGAATCACATAGCAGCGATTTCTCGCAAAACAAAACATTTTTTTGTATTTTTTGGGCCATTCTAACCAAAAAATGTTCCTACAAATTTTTTCGTAGGATGCATAGTTTTCGAGATAAACGGGTTGAACTTTCAAAAAATCGAAAAATTGCAATTTTTGAACCCGAATAACTTTTGATTAAAAAATAAAATAGCAATTTTGCTTACCGCATTTGAAAGTTCAAGTCAAATTATATCGGTTTTAATTATTTGTATTGCTAAAAATTTATTATTTTATTGTTAAAAAAAGCTATAAACACCTAGTGCTTGAGTGATGTTTTCAATGATTTCTCATTTAAAATCGAACGAGTAGGTAGAAGAGGTTTAAGTGCAAGCGGGGCTATTTCTACGTAGCATGCATTAAAACGCATGTATCAGGCACGGGAAACACTATGTGTTTATAGCTTTTTTTAACAATCAAAAAATAAATTTTTAGCAATGCAAATATTCAAAACAGATATAATTTGACTCAAACTTTTAAAGGCGGTAAGCAGAATTGCTATTTTATTTTTTATTCAAAGGTTATTCGGGTTCAAAAATTGCAATTTTTCGATTTTTTGAAAGTTCAACCGCGTTTATCTCGAAAACTATGCATCCTACGAAAAGACTTGTATTAACATTTTTTGGTTAGAATGACCCAAAAAATACAAAAAAATGTTTTGTTTTGCGAGAAATCGCTGTTATGTAATTCCTCAACTTCTTTGTTTATAACAATCTTATCGACATCCGGATCAACTGTTACCCAAAAAATTTGTGTTCTACGAGCCAAAATACATAAAAAAAACTTGGGTAAGTCCATCTGAATTAAAAAGGCCGTTGTAACCCCCCTGGCGACAGGACTATATTACTCTATGGTCCAATTCATTATGAGGTATATAGTTTCACAGTTTCTATGTGGGTTTGGAGCATGTATGAAGGTGTATTTAATGAGAATAATGACTAAACAGTAGTACCTAATTTTTTTATAAAATGTAGATACAGTGGAACCTCGATAACTCGGATTAATCGGGACCGCGGCCGATTCGGGTTATCGAAAATCCGGGTTAGCCGGAGAGCATGGTAAAAATTAATAAAATACGGTATAATTATAGATAAAGTCCCTTATAAGCCAAATAATATGAAATATATATGTACAGTTACCTATAGTTGTATAGAGTTTAGTATAGACCATATAGAGTATTATTCATTTCTAGGTAAAAAAAACTCAGTCATTTTGGTTTTGTCAATTTTGTCTGGTCTGCCATCGGAACGATGTTATGTCATTTAAGAACAGTGACTTTTTCATTGTTTAAAAGACCATTGTTTAAAAAACAATTTTTTAAAAGACAGTTGAAAATAAATAATGGAATAACAGGTGCCTGTTGTTTGCGATAATGAACGTCGCTCTGCCGCCGCCGTGTGCATGAGTCATTTTTACTATCATATAGTTCAAATTACACAGATACCCATTATCTCTCAAATATTATATTATGATTGAAGGGAAGTTTTATCAATGAAATTCGATATTTTTAAGACATTCCAGAAGCGGCTGCAGATAAAATGTTTTAAAATAATACATACATTTTTATTGTTGAAATGTTTGGCCGATGAAAATCGGTCCGGGTTAGCCGGACTTCTGGGTTATCGGGGGCCGGCTTATCGAGGTTCCACTGTACCCCCTTTTCGCTTAGCAGGGCAGTGTTCAAATTGACACACTGTATATTAAACAAAAAACTCGCCAAATAGGTGGAATCCTGAACGCGGTTAAATTTTGTTTATTTCTCTGGTGTATAAACTGTTACTACTTTACTAACATATTGTTATCTTTTAGTAACGCAGATTGACCTAATCTTTGAAAATTCATTTTAATATAGTATATGAACGTCAAAAGATAACAAGCAAACACAAAGTGATGTTCATTTTACTGTTCCACAATTATCCTTTGTTTTGTCTTCATTGCTCGGCAGCTGTTATGAAATAATGAGTAGTTAACTAGAATATTTACCAACTGTAACTCAATATGACATAAAATGAATCATTCTAAATGGAAACATCAAACATAATCCATTATTAAAAACTCATAAATCGTTTGGATGTTGTATGTAATTTCCTTTTTCGATATTTTATTAGATGGGTGAGTGGCTTTACGTATATGTTAATTGCAAAATAGGATCTCATTTTTTAATTAGTCGATATATTTCTATCAAAAAGGTCTTCTTTTTCTTACGTGGCTTATCCTTAAGGACGTTGGTCATTACATTTAACCATTTAATATTATTTGCAGCCGCCCTGCTTAGTTCTATGGAGGTCATATTCGTCCATTTTCGTAGGTTTTTAAGCCTAGAGTTGCGTCTTCTTCCTGGTCCTCTTTTGCTATTGATTTTGCCGTCGATTATAAGTTGGAGCAGTTTATACTTTTGATTTCTCACGATATGACCATATTGTGTTTTTCGTTCTTTTATTATAAGCATAAGCTCTCTTTCCTTATTCATCCTCCGCAAGACATTCGCATTTGTCGTATGACTCATGTATGAGCCATATGTATTGTTCTTAGTATTTTACGGTAACGCTAGAGTTCGAATGCTTGGATCCTTTTTTGTATTGCTTCTGTCATTGTTAGTGTGACCAACTAGTCCGAAAAATCCGGGACATAACCCGAATTACGATGTCGTGTCCCGGCGTCCCGGACAAGGCTTCCGGGCCATCCGAATTTTCAACGATTTGGTAAAACTATTTTGAGATATGCCTTGTCATTTTTCATCTTTACTCGGATTTGGGTACTTGCAGCTGTCTTTCAGTGCTTTTCCTAGAAGAAAAGAAGGTAAATACGTGACCGTGTCCTTTATTTGCTTTCTTTTATACTCGTCGTTCTCTGTGCTTATGTAATGTAAAAGCCAGAGATACGGGATGAAGCCAGAAAGCAGTTTGTTAAAAAGTGTTGAATTTAAAATAATATTGTTTTCCGCAAATCGCCAGGAAATTTTGACATTCCTGTCAAAATTTCTTGAAGAAAAAGTCAGGACTTCCTTACTGTAAGGAAATGTCATTTCCTTACTGTAAGGAAATGATATTTCCGTACAGTTGTTAGTGTTAAATTTATAAGCGTCAAGTTTGACAATTCAACCTCAATACGTTTCCATAGTAACCCAAGTAATTTTATTAGGAATTTCAAAGCACCATTTATTTGGGAATAAAATTATCGCGTTTTTTTTAAATCAATCAATATCTGTCGAATTTTAAACGATTTGCGGGAAAATAGTATGTTTACCTCGTAGGAAAAGCCACATTCCTGGACTCTGTGTTGCTAAGTCTCGGCTTGCGCCTCGACTTAACAATCTTCACAGTCGTCCAGGAATGTTAAGCTTTTCCTACCCGGTAAACAATGTACTATTATTTTTATTTCAGTTATTTTAATTGACTAATTGTAGTAAACTTGTTTAAACCTGTTTTGCGTCTCAAATGTGGAATTATTGCATCGCGGTGATTTCCCTTAAATAGGCTGTTGATATTTGGTTTAGAGTTGTGACTGCACAGCTCTACCGAGAACGCATGAGATGCAGAAATAGCTATCTGGAGATAGTGGTCCAACTTTGAATCAAATAAAAACAAAAACTGCCTTTTCCTATTTTGAGAAACTTTCAATACGTTATTTTTCTAAGAATTCGCATCAAATTGAATGGTGAGAAGCAAAAAAGTCGACAATTTCTACAAATCGACCCAATCGTAACTTGGCATTGAAACCTTAAAAAATGTGAATATTAAAAAAACATAAGTTCTTAAAAGAGTCTCCGTCATTGTTAAAGCAAATTTCATCGCAAGACAAATAGAATTTTAAGAAACAAACCAGGTAAATAATGAATATATTTTGTTCATTAAGGTCAATTTAAAATACGAATGGATTGATTTTTAAACGTTTTCTTCTCATTTTTAAGCAAATTCAATCGTTCGACAAATATTATAGTAAGGAGTAATCAACATAAAAATATTCTGAAGCTGTTTTCTTCTGGGATGTTTAACAATTTATATTTTTTATGGGATTAAGCCACAATTTGTTGTAATGATAATTACATTTCTGTATTAACGTACGGTTATATTTACATGGAAATTCAACATCAGTTGGTTTTCTAATTTTTTCCTTTTCTGAGAACGATTTCCGAATTTTAAGTCGAAACGTCAAAAACTAACACAAATTTAATTATCAATACAAGCAATTGTTGTACAAACCCATCAAAAATATCATTGTCAACATTAAAATATTAAATAATCAATAACATGATTGTATTAACTATATTAAAAAAAAAAGGCCCGATTTTCATTGAATGGTCCCGGATTTCATAATCATTTTTATTTTTAAATCCTGAGAAAACTAATACGTATTTTTTAAAATTTAAGCTAAGAATGAAAGATTACTTTATTACCGAGGGCCGAAAGTTCCTTAGAATGAATAAAAAGTTTATTTTGAATGAGATATTTGAAATTAAAAATCACACTAAATTCTCTCTTAGTTTTTCACCCCTGTAACTTATTAAAATAAACATTATAGAAGTTTTCAGGGACTTTCGGCCCTCGGTAATAACGTAATCTTTCATTCTGCGTTTAAATTTTTCAAAAATACTTATTAGTTTTCTCAGGATTCAAAAAAAATGAATCCCATTTAAATAGCATTGAAGCCGAAAGTTCGTACCCATCTTCTTAAGTATTCTAGTTCTAAATG
Organism: Diabrotica virgifera virgifera; assembly: GCF_917563875.1. NCBI lineage: Eukaryota > Metazoa > Arthropoda > Insecta > Coleoptera > Chrysomelidae > Diabrotica > Diabrotica virgifera. The sequence continues at coordinate 217,285,290 of NC_065449.1, forward strand.
AGATACCCAGCTGACGGTTGCATAGAACTTTTTGCATTTTGTAAAACACTGTACATGCCTTTTCCAGACCTGTTCTTATCTCTAGTGAGTGGTGCCAAGGTTCATCAAGATTACTTCCAAGTTAGGTTATTTTTATTACTCTTTTCAGATTTGTTCCGTCGACATCAATGTCGACAACAAAATGTTGCAAGTATTGTTAAATAAATATGTTCACTAAATTCACAGTAATAAAAATGTTGTGTCCTAAAAAAATAAAATATTGTGACATATTCGCATATTTTAAAAATGGGGCCTTCAACCAAATCCTACAAAGACAGGAGGTATAATTTTCCATCTAAATAGCCGCGAAGTAAACCACAAACTAAACATAGGAAGTGAAGGAATAATTCTAAAACATAATCCAAATTAGCAGAAAGCTAAACAGTTTAAAGGAGGAATTTACGAAGTTATGCAAAGAAGCATCCAAAAGGGGTTTAGAAATAAATCAAAACAAAACAAAATACCTAATATGCTCAAGAAAAAACCCAGTTAATATGATAAGCTTAAATATTGGTGAATATGAATTTGAAAAGGTAGAACATTTTAAATATCTTGGAGTCTCAGTTAATGGGACTAATGATAGAAGTATAGTAATTAATGAAAGAATCCAGGCAGGAAAGAGATCCTACTGGAAATACAGTAACTACCTCAAACATAAGAAGCTTTATCAGAATACAAAACTGAAAATTTACAAAGCAGCAATTAGAGCAGTAATCACATATGGTGCTGAAGTAATGTGTCTGACACATAAAGAGGAAGAAACATTGAGGATCCTAGAAAGGAAAATAATTCGGAGGATAGCAGGACCACTAAACTTAGATTTAGATAACTCATGAACCACGAAGTAAGAGAACTTCTGAAAGGAGAAGACATCGTTAGATTTATCAAGGCACAGAGACTCAGATGGATGGGACATATAGAAAGGAGGAATCCAGAAGCCGTTATCAAGAAAATTTCCAAATGGAGACCTGTATCAGGCAGACCACGAGGAAGACCCAAAACTAGATGGGAGAACCAGATAGTAGAGGACCTTAAGAAGATGGGAGTCAGAGAATGGGTAACCAGAAGCAAAAACAGGAACGAATGGAGGAAAATTGTAGAAGATGCCAAGTCACACAACCAATTGTAAAACCAAAATGTTAATGCGGATTGATTCACCGCGACAAACGAATCGGAAGAGCCCAAAGAGTGCGGCAATCACTCCCCTAGGAGTGTAGATGCCACAATAATGATGATAATCCAAACCCAGAATACCTCGATTTAATACCAGATAGCGCTAATTTTAAATCAACACTAGAATAAAACGTCAGCTAAAGCAAAAACTCGCAACAAGATCTTGCAATTACTTCTTGGGGAGCAACTGACATACAGAATCAGGACAAGCGCTCTTGCAATAGTCTATTCAATAGCCGAACATTGTGCTAAAAAGTTACCACACTAAAGTTCTAGATTCTGAATGGAAAATTAAATCAAACTATGAGATGTATTACATACTTACTCCTTGGCATTACAACCCTTCCTGGGTTTAATCCCATTCGACAACATGCCTTCATTCCTTTTTGTGTTGATCAGTCTAAATCCAATTCTCCACGCCCATAGCTTTAAGGTCTCCTGCTATATTATCTCGCCACGTGGTTTTCTTCCAGTTGAAACTTCTTCCTATATCAGCCTTATTGTTTTTTGTCAGAATGTCTTCTGGACTTTATTTTCTTTATTATGAGATGTATTACGGGGACCATAAAGCATACACCAACTGGCTTTCGGTTAGCTGCCAATGACGGTTAGCTGCCCTTAAAGCTCAATACCAGAAATGTGAAAAGAATTCATCACTGCTAATACATACCGACATCAATCAGCTAAACTAGTGCCAACCTAGTTTAACTTTCAAATATTTCACAATCCACAAAACTAATAGTAAATTCTACAGTCAAACCCAACAGTTTCCCTGTTTCACGCCGAGAATGGTATCATCTGAACCAAATCAGAGTAGGCCATCGACTATGCAATAAATCAATTAACCAATTAGGAGGTGATTAGGGGGTGCTAATTAGGGGGTGATTTTCGCGATTTTTTTACCAAAAAATTAAAGGGACCAACAATATTTTGAGCGTAACTCACGTACTCTTAATGTTACAAGTTTTAAAAAAAAAAAAACAAAAATAAATTTTTTTAAACACTTTAAAAAAGTTGAAATGAAGTGCTTCGTTTTTGGGTTATTTCACATTGAAATATTCGATTTGGAATTTGATAAAGAAGAACCTTCTTTTTATTAGCTACAACTCTGCTTCTACTAGGTCTACAGAACTCAAGCATACACCATTTTTTCAGTTTTTTATAAGCTATATTTTTGCTAAGAATATTTTTTTCGCTCAAATATTTACTTTTTGAGTTATCTCCGAAAACCCGTCCAAAAGCATGTTTTTCTGTTAAAAATGAACATATTCACTTGCAAATAACTCGAAAAGTATTGACTTAGGGAAAAACTCTATAGAACAAAAGTTGCTTAGAATTAGTCATTCTGTCCAATTCCGGAATTATTTTGAATGTATATTTTACACCTTAGAGAGGGGGGTATTCCCCTACATTTTTGTAAAATGGAGGGGATGTAAAATTGTAAACTTTTTCTTATATATAATAATAGACAATAATCCTTCCTTTATTTTTTTTTGGGTCAGATTGTTCTTTGATCGTGCTATAGGAGCTTGAAACCGATTAAGGTGTTTATGGCACTCTCTGAATGAATTGAAATACACAACGTCGCTAGTTTTCATTTTACAACAGAATTATTATTTATTTTTGGTCTCTTTTTAATCTAAACGTTTTAATCACAAATAACAAGTAAAAAAGTTTGTTTACTTACATGTGACTAAGAAAATCTATCTTCTGAGCACAACAACCTTTATACACGTAGTATCCAAAGTCCAAAGTTTTGAACTTACCCTGGCATAATCTATTACAAAAGTTAAAACCCTTTAGGCATTAAACATCGTAACTCCTGCCCACATAATCATCATAAAAGCAACAAAATATCAAAGTAATATTTCGATGGCTAACTTAATTTGCCTTGAAGTTTTTACGTCAGTGTATACTTTCAACTGGAGAATAAGTCTAGACTTTAATAAAAACAAAAAACAACAAAGGAAAAATTTCTGAACTCTAATAAAAATCTCATAAGATATAAAAGTATAATATTGAGTATTTGGAATACACGATTTATCTGAAAAAGTTTAATAATAATATATAATAAAGGATAGTAATATTCCTTCATTAGTGGATGTATAAATTCCGAAATTATTTTTATTATTAGAAACTGAAAATTAATAATCTTGAATAGAATACTTGGTTTGAAGCACTGGCTTCCTATGTATTTGTATGTATTTTCATTCTAAGATTAAACAGAATATTATTAAACAGATTATATGACAGAATGAATATTGCAATTTGAGATCATTCAAGTTTGCTTTATTGCAAAATAGCTCAATTTTAATAAAAACAAATACCTCACAATAAAACACTGAAATCTTTTGTTTTCTATACTTCCAAAAAATTTATTATTTACAACTATGTAACTAACTGACTACAGCTGTTTCGGCAGAGTGCCTTTCTCAAGTGATATAATTTACAATGTGTTTGCCTTTTTAAGTCTCTAACTGAAGAGGTTGAGGAGTGGGGAGCTGTTTGTCTCGAGTTGGTCATTCAGAATTATATCTGTATTTTTCAGTTTATTAATTTCCATAGATTCTAAAAAAGATAGCTTAAGGCCTTTATTTTGGATATGCAAAATTTGAAACTCTTCATTGAAAGAATGATTATGATCTAGAAGGTGAAGTGCGTATGTAGAAGTGTCTGTTTTTCTATTGTGTAAAGCCCTTTTGTGTTCTGCTATCCGTTTGTCAAAAGTTCTGCCAGTTTGACCGATGTACGTTTTCGGACAGTCACCACAAGTTAGTTTGTACACACCACTCTGTAGTTGCTTTCTCTTTCGGCTCTTATTGTTCTTAATATATTTGCTTAAGTTGTTGTTAGTTCTGAAAGCTGGTATTATTCCTTTCTTTTTTATGTATCTGGCTATTTTGGTTGGTATCTTGCCAGTATATGTGAGAGAGCAGAAGGTACTGGGTTCTTTTTGTGGTGGTGGATACACTAATTTCAGGGCTTTCTTATGGAGTTTTTGATTTAAAATTTTGTTAATTGTTTGTTCGGTATAGCCGTTGTTTACTGCTATTTGTTTAATGATGTTTAGTTCTATCTCGAAATTATTTTTTGTCATGGGAATTTCTGTCAGTCTATGTATCATGCTATGGTAAGCTGCTAATTTGTGTTGTGTAGGATGGGATGATGAATTGTGTATAGCTGTGTCAGTATGGGTACAACAAACATGAGTTCTCCGTATATCATAAACCTACCCATACTGACACAACTATACACAATTCATCATCCCATCCTACACAACACAAATTAGCAGCTTGCCATAGCATGATACATAGACTGACAGAAATTCCCATGACAAAAAATAATTTCGAGGTAGAACTAAACATCATTAAACAAATAGCAGTAAACAACGGCTATAACGAACAAACAATTAACAAAATTTTAAATCAAAAACTCCATAAGAAAGCCCTGAAATTAGTGTATCCACCACCACAAAAAGAACCCAGTACCTTCTGCTCTCTCACATATACTGGCAAGATACCAACCAAAATATCCAGATACATAAAAAAGAAAGGAATAATACCAGCTTTCAGAACTAACAACAACTTAAGCAGATATATTAAGAACAATAAGAGCCGAAAGAGAAAGCAACTACAGGGTGGTGTGTACAAACTAACTTGTGGTGACTGTCCGAGAACGTACATCGGTCAAACTGGCAGAACTTTTGACAAACGGATAGCAGAACACAAAAGGGCTTTCAACAATAGAAAAACAGACACTTCTACATACGCACTTCACCTTTAGATCATAATCATTCTTTCAATGAAGAGTTTCAAATTCTGCATATCCAAAATAAAGGCCTTAAGCTATCTTTTTTAGAATCTATGGAAATTAATAAACTGAAAAATACAGATATAATTCTGAATGACCAACTCGAGACAAACAGCTCCCCACTCCTCAACCTCTTCAGTTAGAGACTTAAAAAGGCAAACACATTGTAAATTATATCACTTGAGAAAGGCACTTTGCCGAAACAGCTGTAGTTAGTTAGTTACATAGTTGTAAATAATAAATTTTGTGGAAGTGTAGAAAACAAAAGTTTTCAGTGTTTTATTGTGAGATAAAATGAACTTCCATCAAGTAACGGTTGAATACATCAATTAAAAAAATACCTATCGAAAGTTTTATTTTAAAGAACATAGAGTAAAATGTAACATCTCTGTAACAGGTAAAATTCCACAAAACTGGTTAAATTCGATTTTTTTATCGATACCAAAAACCAATTTCAAAAATAAACGAATACTGTTATTAGGCTATGTATTCTAATAACAGGAATTTTGTGAAGACCTTCTTAAAAGTGATTTTTACAGCAGGATATACAAATAACGCAATAAAGTAAAAGTAGCAGTTAATGCAAAGCTTTGGCGTCAAAGCAAGAGTCTATGCGAAAAACCCAAACAAAAATATAACTTATACAAAGAAATCTTTCAACTCGTAGTAGGCTACGATTTGATTTATGAGTTAAAGCGACCGGAAAATATATGAAAAAAATCTTACAGACGATATCTGTAGGTTTGTTCCAACGCAACGAGAACCGTCATGTAACAATGGTGGCGTTCATCGGTGAATGAGCACAAAGTGATCTGTAGGATCACAAGTCGTTCCTTCTAGTCCACCATAAGTAGTGGATAGTCCAAGGATCAAAATCTATATAATGCCGAAAGGCGCTGTTACCATGGGGGTGGTTGCCACCCCATCTCAGAGGTGGAAATTTTTTATTATAATTTTGACTGCAAAAGTTGATAAAAAATTCATTTTAAGCAAAAAATGCTATATACATTTTTTTGATAAAATTAATAGTGTTCGATTTATTCGCTATCGAAAGTGCTATAGATCTGGATCCCGCGTATGAAAAAAAAGTTGATTAATAGCAAGCTGAAAATTTGTTAATAGCTTAAGGGTGTCTAGTCGGATAAACTTTGATATATGGTAACACTGGAACAGGGGCAGTTTTAAATGTGGAACAGGTTAAAAATTTGGAACGGTCACACCACGAAAACGGCACATTTATTTTGTCCGACAGAGCAGACTTAAACTCTCCGAACAGAGATTAAACTCTCATGCAAAAATCAGACTGCTATTTATTACCTGTCATAATTCCTGTCATTTGACATATTCTACATGTTCCACTCATTAAAATGCCCATTTGGTGATAAATAGCAGTCTGATTTTTGCATGAGAGTTTAATCTCTGTTCGGAGAGTTTAAGTCTGTTCTGTCGGATAAAATAAATGTGCCGTTTTCGTGGTGTGACCGTTCCAAATTTTTAACCTGTTCCACAATTAAAACTGCCCCTGTTCCAGTGTTCCCATATATCAAATTTTATCGGACTAGACACCCTTAAGCTATTAACAAATTTTCAGCTTGCTATTAATCAACTTTTTTTTCATACGCGGGATCCAGACCTATTAGTTTTATATCGAAAAAATCAATGTTTTTCGGTATTATACTCATTTACTATTCATTCAATTTTTGCCGTAGAGAAAAGTTTTGAAATCCAGTTTCTTGGGAATTAAATAAGCTATAATTTTATATTTAAATATTTTTTCGTATCTCTGATGCTACTCTTTCTATTCTGAAGCAAAGGCATTTTTTACCAAACTACAAAAATTCGTTATTCGCTTTTAACTACATTTTTTTAAAACTAATCATTTTAAGCCAGTCAAACTTCTAGAATTTATTAATACAGTGGAACCCCGATAAGTCGGCCCCCGATAACCCGGAACTCCGGCTAACCCGGACCGATTTTTATCAGACAAACATTTCAACAATAAAAATGTATTGCTGTTACAAAATCTCGTGAACCTAATTCATTCATTTGGTGACGTCAATATACGAACGAAACGATTGATGAATCCGACATTACTGAAAATATCAGGGTGCAGATGGGACCGTGTCGCGCAATTCGCAGCAAATAAAATAGTCGTATGTTTTTGGCTTCATTTTATTTCGGTTATACATACGCATTTTCAAGGTTCACGAGGTTTTGTACCAACTCTATGTAATATAATATTTGAGAGATAATGGAACCGGATTGAACTACATATAACATAGTAAAAATGACTCATGGTACACCACATTCATTGTCGAAAACAACATGCACCTGTATTATCCTTTATTTTTTTGAAACTGTCTGTGTTAGCATTGTTTAGAAAAGACTATTAAAATTCTTTTTTTAACAATGGTCGTAGTCATCACTTTTATTAAATAGCATAACATCAGAGACGGTATTATGTGTAGTAAAATCGTATTATTGTTCGCTTCCGTTTTGTAATCGTTCGTAAATTTATTCAGATTTTGTGTTTGCGTGTCTTTTGTCTATAAGGGCAACAAAACGTAAAAATGTTGTAGTGACAATGGAAAAGAAACTAGAAGCATTAAGTACAATTGATAAAGGTGAATCTTGTAGCATTATATTATGGTGTCGGTACATCTACAGTATCGGATTGGAAGAAAAATAGAACTAAAATCGAAGAATTTTTTTTTCAAAATGATAACAAAAGACAGTTTAATCGGTGCAAAGCTAATAAAGCTAAGAATGAGACTTTTGACGACGCTTTGTATGTGTGGTTTTGTGTGGAATGCGAACGTGGTTTACCAGTGTCTGTGTGACAATTATAACGGAGTTTATCTGTAAGCATACCATATTTTATTAATTTTTACCATTTTCTCCGGCTAACCCGGATTTTCGATAACCCGGATCGGCCGCGGTCCCAATTAATCTGAGTTAACGGGGTTCCACTGTAATACATAAATAAATAAGCATGAATAAGGCAGATGGCTAAGAACACCGCTAACTTACATTATTATGCTTCCAATTTTATATCTCCTTTTTGCTTTTTAAAAAAATATATTGATTTTTTAACCGTAACTTTTTTATTTTTTATCCTAGAAAGTTTGTTAAAGAAGAATTTTGTAGGTTTTTACAGGACGTATAGGGCTATTAATATTATATTATTTTAAAATCCTCATTCGCAAAAAGAAGTGACTTTAAAAGGGTTGGTAAAGGTGGTTTTTGCATGTTATTACAAGTTTTAATTGTCAATAGCTCACTCAATTTTTGCCGTAGAAAAAATTTTTGCAAACCAAGTTCTTGGAAATTAAATAAGCTACAATTTTGTATTTAAATATTTTTCGTATCTCTGGTGCTAATCTTTCTATTCTGAAGAAATGGGCATTTTTACCAAACTTGTTTTACAAACTTGTACAAAAATTCGTTATTCGCTTTTAACTCATTTTTTTTAAACTAATCATTATAAGCCGGTTAAACCTCTAGAACCTATTAACAATACATAAATTAAGAAGATCAAATAAGGCTAATGACCAATTTTAATTAGGGTGGAGAGTAGGGGGAAGTTTACGATCAGTTTTTCGCTAAAAAAAATAGGGACTGACATTCTTTTTACTATAAGTCACTTACTATTGGTCCTAAAGCAAATTATAAAAAACGGTTTTGTTTATTCTTTCAATAGGTACATTTTTGTTAAGCAAACTTGTTTTGATAGAACGAAAACTTTTTGAGTTATTAGCAGAAAACTGATTAAAAACAATAATTTTGTCGATTTAAACCAACACTTTCGATAGCGAATAAATCGAAAACTATTACTTTTATCAAAAAAATGTATAGAACGTTTTTTGCTTAGAATGAATGTGTTTACCAACTTTTGCTGTCAAAATAAAATAAAAAATTTCCACCCCCGAGATGGGGTGGCAACCACCCCCATGGTAAAAGCGCCTTTCGGCCTCATATAGATTTTGATCCTTGGACTATCCACTACTCATTCTCAAATTTTCAAGCAAATCGATCCATTCTGTAAAAATTGCGAGGTTTTGTCCTATTTTAAGCTTCATTACTTGGACTATTCACACTAAACGACTTTTTCGTTGTGCGCTACATCGAAAATGTAGCGGAACAGTCGCCATCTTTTGGAGCACATTTTGAGTGTAATATATTGAGTGTTGCATAAAATGACGCATGCGTAAAAGCAATAAACAGGTACTTTTGGCACGGATTTTGGTTCCTATTTTAAGTTTTTGAGGTTATGTTATTATTATATGTATTATTTTTCAAGAAGTGTTGTTCCCGTCGTTCATTCGTGTTAATTTTGTAAATCAAACAGCTTTAAAATGGCAAGTAGAAGTAATTAAAGTTTGGTTAAGTTCTTGACAGCTAAATAAAATATTTGACATTTGACAAACAAATTGGAGCAGAAAATGTAGCAGAATATAAAGAGCAGTTCGTTCGATGTATCAGTAGCTTAAGTTGATCACTCGCCGCTGAACGCACCCAATTAACGTTACTATAAAATATTACGTTCTATGCGTTCTGTGTCTCTATATCGTGCGTTCCATGAGTTATTCTGTTTACTGCGCAGGACGGTGATCGTTACATGGACGGTTTCTCGTTATGTTGGAACAAATCTTATGTCAAAGAATCAAATATTCTTTACAGTAGAAACATAACGAAGGTAAACGACCAAGAGGTAGACCATAGATGAGATGGTTCTTCTTCTTTCTCGAAACTCCTTATGCCCCTCAGGGGCGTCGGAGGTTTTATTCATCTTCTATCCATTTCTTCCAATCCTTGCGGTCCTTTGCTAACTCTTTCATTTGTTGATGTGTTTTTCCTTTTTCCTGTCCAATTTCTATAATCTGATCGGTCCATCTCTGCCTTGGCCTCCCTTTTCTTCTTTTACCATATCCTTTCGATTCCATCACCTGCTTTGGTAGTCTTCCCTGGTCCATTCTGTTAATGTGTCCATACCATTTTAATTTTTTTTTTGTATCTTGGTTATTATCGATTCCTGTTTCAGTCTTTGTCTAATATCTTCATTTCTTATTCTGTCCAATTTCGTTTTTCCTGCTATTTTTCTTAGCTGCTTCATCTCCGCTGCGTTTATTGTACTGTCTATTTTTGCATTGTTTACCCATGTCTCACTTGCATATTAAAGAGATTGAGTTGTATACCTTCAGTTTTATTTCTTTATCTATTTCTTCCTTTCCAAATATTGTTTTATTTAGTGCATAGTAGATCGTATTTGCTTTTTTCGCTCTGTATGAGATTTACTGATCTATCTTTCCATCCTCTGATATTATTACTCCAAGGTATTTAAACGTCGAGACTATTTCTATTATTTCGTTTTTGCACCTAAATATCGTTTGGTTTATTTCTTCCCTTTTCTTTTGGGTTACTATCATGGTCTTCGTTTTCTTTATATTTACCTCCATTTTCAAATTTTCTATTTCCTCCACCCAGATATCGATTAATTTTTGCATTTTCTCTTTATTGTCTGCTATTATTACTAAGTCATCTGCATATAGTAATCCCTCCATTCTCACTGGTACTAAATTCCTGTACCCTATTATTGACTGTAATTGCCTTGACCTTCTTTTAGCGCTCTTCATTACTCTATCCATTACTAATATAAACAAAACTGAGCTGAGACTGTCCCTTTGTTTTATTCCTCTCCTTAGGTTTATTATTGGCGATCTGTTTCCGTTTATTTGTACTTTAGCAAGTACGTTTCTATATGTACTTTTTACCACGCTTACTATCTTTAGCGGGATTTGCAGATCTTCCATTACTGACTTCCATTCTTCTCTATTTATAGAATCACAAGCAGCTTTAATATCTATAAACGTAATATATGTCTTCTCCTATTTCGTTTTTCCTTTCAATTATATTTCTCAGTATGTATATATTATCTGTTGTTCCTCTTTCCTTTCTAAAAGCCGCTTGTTCTTCTTCTAGGTTTCCTTCCAGTTTTTTCCTGAGCTTCCTTTCTATTATCCCAGTGTAGACTTTATATGCCACTGATGATAAGCATATAGCCCTATAGTTATCACATTCCGCTTCATCTCCTTTCTTGTGTATTGGTATCAATAAATTTTCTTCCCAGCCTTCCGGTATCTTTTCTGTTCTCCATACTTCCATCATTATTTCCAGTAGCCAAAGCTTGCCTCGTTCTCCCACGTACTTCATCACCTCCGGATCTATGTCATCGGCACCTCCCGCTTTTCCAATCTTTATTCTTGCCAATCCATCTTCAATATCTTTGATATGAATTTCGTCTACTCGATTGTCTCTATCCTCTTCTCTTGCCTGCTGTCCTCTCTCTTCATTTTGTTGGTTGCTTGCCTCGAATTTTTCTTTATAGTGCTTATTCCATATGGTCAGTATGTCTTGTATGTTTGTTTTCAATTCATTTCGCTCATTTCTAATTCCTCTTATTTGTTTCCTTTTTGTTCCTTTCATGCTTCTTATTTTATTCCAAAACTGTTTATTGTTATTCCCAAAACCTTCGTTCAATTCTTCACCGAATTCCTTCCAGCTCTTCTTCTTCGCATCTTTTACTAGTTCTTTCACTATATTTCTCTGTCTTCTCTATTCGTCTCTGTCTTGCTCTTCATTTGTGTTTATGTATCGCTTCCACATTTCTTTCTTCTTTTTTACAGCTTGCTTTATTTCCTTATTCCACCATCCAGTTCTTTTATTATTATTCCCATTCTTTCTTATTCCACATACAGTCGAACCCGCTTATTAGAATACCACTTAAATGAATATCCCCGTTTAAGGAATAGAAATTTGAGGAGCCGAACAGTTTCTAGTAGTCATCGATGATCGGTTATTAGAATATCTCGGTTATAGGAATATTTTTGCTGGCACGAAGGCTATTCCAATAAGCGAGTTCGACTGTACTTTTTTTTGCAGTGTTCCATAACGTGTCTCTCAATTTTTTCCATCTCTCTTCCATATTACATATTTCCTCATTGTTTTCATGCTGTTCCAGTATTTTATCTGTCTCTCTTTGGTAGAACTTCCTCATTTCCATATTTTTCATCTTATGTATTGCTATTCTTGTATATTGAGGACTCTCTACTATTTCGATTAGTATCATGTTTATCTCTGCTGTCACTAGTCTGTGTTGGGTACCGAGTTCGGCTTCGTTCTCTGCTTTTATATTTTGTATCGTTAGTTCTGCGTCTCGAGGATATACTGTGTAGTCAATTATGCTTCTCGCATTTCTTTTTTCTGCTACGTATGTATATTTTTCGTTTCTCGGTTGATACCAGAAAGAATTACCTATTAACAAGTCATTTATTTGGCAGAAACTTATCATTCTTCTACCATTCCTATTTATCGACTCTTCTCCATACCTTCCCAAGCAGCCTAATACCATATTTTCATCATTTCCTATTCGTGCATTCCAGTCTCCTAGTAAAATGATATTTTTGCTTTCCTCTTGTATCTCATCAATAAGTTTCTGTATCTCATCATAGAATAGTTCTGTTTTTCATGCTCTGTTCCTTCTACCGGTGCATATACCTGTATTATGTGACATTCTTCTTCTTCTAACTCTATTTTTATGTATATGGTTCTTAATGATACTGGTTTGCATTTGGTTATTCTTCTATTTATTTCTTTCGTTACCACTATTCCTACGCCTTCTTTTGTCCTTTGTCCTATCTGAACTCCGGAATAGTATAGTATGTGCTGCCCTCCGATATCGACAATTCCATTCCCTACTTTTTTCGTCTCGCTTACTCCTATCAACTGCAGCTCAAATCTTTCCATTTCCTCTGTTAATTCACGATGAGATGGTTAAATGGCATAAAAAGAATATCCGGAACAAACTGGAAGTATGTTGCTCAGGAGAGAGATCGATAGAAGAAGTTGAGAGAAGTATATATCCTACATGCTACATTCACGATAGAAGGTTAAGCAGAAGAAGAGGTAGAAACATAAAATAAAACAAAAAAAGAAGCAGCCATTTGTAGCAAATTCCGTTCGGGAGTTATTGAAAACTATTAAAATAGAAAATTTTTAAAAGAAAAAGCGGCGGAGGAGTTGAAAGAAATCTGATGTGACGGCTTAAGAACAATTGCGATGGGACAGGAATACGCAACATTTAACAAGTATTTCGATTAGCAGAAAACCATGTACAACTCTAAAATATAATTGCGAACGTTAGAGAGATCTCACATGGCACCGAAACAAGAAGAACAATTCAGAAAGGAAAAAAAGTAAAAGAAATCTAAATTGAATATTGAGATAAATATTTCAGATGGGACTAAAGAGTACCATGTATAAAAAGATAAAAAGTATGCAGGCGCGGATACAGAAGGGGGTCAACGGGTCCATGGACCCCCTATTGCATTTAGTCTCTTATTTTTTTACAGTTTTACAATTAACCCGACTTCATCAAAGGAACATTACTACTATAAATTATCAATTTGTGTAACTATTTTATACAGAATGCTTTATTTCAATTATTAATTTATGCAATTATTAGTTTATGCGTTTGCTGCTACTGAATATATGGAACGGCATGACTCAGTAGGAAAGATCATTCATTAAGAGATAGCTATCAAAATGGGACTCCCCCATCTCCTATATTATCAATACGTTCCTATATTATCAATACGAGAGTATGCTTGAGAATGACAATTACAAAACTGGGATTGCAGACCAAACGGTGTCAAATAATTCAACATATTCCGTATTAGTCAATAAATTCATGAGACAAACAACACTAATTGATATAGTGATACCTAACAAAAATAATCTGCGTGTCAAATATAACGAAAAGATCGCCAACTACGTAGATTTGGAAGTACCAGACAATACCTATTATTCTCTCTACTACTGGAATCATTCCGAAGAACATTCTAGAAACCATAAAATAGTTGGATCTGAATGAACATATCTATAGATATTAGTAGCTGTACTATTGAAAGCTACATTGAAAGCTGTACCACTTTTGAAGAATACACGAAAATTTTTGGGAGATACTCCAGCATTCCAAGTCACCTAGGGCTCGATAGCACGGAAAGAGCGTCACTAGAGCTCAATCCTTTTGATACCGTACGTATCTGAGATGAGTGAATTTTCCCCTTAGAAGAAGTAAGAGCCGTGTGGCTAAATCTGAAACAATGGAGTTATAAAATGGTCAAAAACGGATATAGAAAATCTTCAGAAGAAAACAAGAACACCTTCCCCTCAGTGCAGTAGAGAGAATAACATTACCGCGCCACTACCATCTACTTTAAATAGCGCAATTTGCGCAGTAGATGAAACAGCGCTGCTTAAACTGATGGAACAAGCAATGAGCATAAACCACCTTTCTAAGCCAGAAAAAATGCTAACCTAGATGAGTAAACCTCTGCAGGGGAGACATCTCAATGAGATCAGCCAAAAATATGTCGGCAATATAGTGTCGAACTATTCGTTGACTTCAGGATATTTGTCGAAACAGAGGATTTCCTACTGGGCATTCAAGATCAGGTTATTCGAACTAAAAATTACCAGAAATATGTAGTCAAAGACGCTCAAGTCCAAAATGACAAATGGCGATATGGATGTCAAGCAAAAAGAAACTATCCAACATCTTAAAGCGGGCTCCCAGAGCTGTTAGTTGATACCGATTATAAAGAACGCCATGACTCAGTAGGAAATATTATGCACCAGGTATTAGCCAGTAAACTGGGACTTCTCCAAACCGACCATCTTCCTTGTTATCAATACCTCGCTGACAGAATGCTTGAAAACGACAACTATAAGCTATACTGGAACCACACTGTGCTCAGAGCTTTAGAGGGAACGTGAGCCGTATGGCTAAATCTGGATAATGATAATAATATTTTCGGTAAACCTGGCCCCCTATTATGAATATCTAGATCCGCGGCTGAAAGTATGTATATAAAAAATTAAAGGAAAAAAGATCCCAAAAATTGGTGGACGGGAAAACACTTTAAAATAAAAAAATATGAAAAAAATATTTTTCAGATACGCTTTTCTTTAGTTACGAGTGACTAAAATTAAACATAAAAAAAATCAACTAAAAAGCAAAAAAATAAATTGAAAAAATCTGACACATTCGTCAAATAACAGCGTGGCGCGTCTTCATCGATTAAACGGTTTTCGCACCACGCTTTTCTTTAACGAATGTGTTAGATTTTTTTTATTTTTTTTTTTTTTGCTTTTTATTTGATTTTTTTATATGTTTAATTTTAGTCACTCGTAGCTAAAGAAAAGCATTTCTTAAAAACATTTTTTTCATATTTTTTCATTTTTTACTTTTTAGTCTTACACTTTTCAAAGATTAAAGTATATCGTCATGTTTATTAAAATATGTATAAAACATAATATGATGTACAAACATGAAAAGTAGTCGGAATCGGCAAAAAATTTGAAACTTTATTGTCTATGTATGAAGCATAAAGTTTCATCCTTACCCAACATAGACAATTTGCTAAGACATTTTGTGAACTGCAAACGAACACTCTCTCTACTGTAACCAGCAAAAGTAACAGAGCTCCAAATTCTCTCTCTTGTGTTACCTGCCTAAGGGTAAAGACTATCTTGTGTTAACTTTTGTTGGCAACACATCTATATCAGTGCGCGAACCTTTCTCTGGGTTCAATTATTAACGTGAACCTTTCTCTGGGTCCATATATTATAACGAACCTTTCTCTCGGTCCAGTTATCGCTAAACAAACACTTCTTCTTTGTGCGCAATAGAATAAGTTGCTAATCCGATATAGATATCCCAGTAATCCGCTAATAACAATTAAACCTTGTACGAGAAGTAACAGCGTGTGAAACCGGCATATATGTTTGATCGAGACGCGGGTTAACAGTGACAAAACAGTGACTTTTTTCTAAACTTAAGTATAATATTATCTGTATCGTTCTATTTCCTCTATAATTAACCAGAATATCCCTTACAGTGGCAGATCCAAGGGGGGGCGATGGGGGCGATCGGCCCCCCTCTCAAATCAAGTGATTTTTTTTTTCAAACGGTTAGTTAGACATTTTTTATAATTACAATAATATTAATTAAGACATAATATATTATATGAATTATAAATAAATTTTATTAGCGCAGGACTAAAAACGTTCACCTCAGTCTGAAATCGGAGTGGAGGGTGGGCTGCAATGTTTACTTCAAACTTCGGCCCAAGCAGAGGCTGTACAAGTATCACCTCAGTGAAATTGACCAAAGGGCCACATACCCTGTGGCGCCGAGGTAAAAAGAAGGAGGAAGGCCAGAGGGAAGATGGAAAAAAGGCACCTACAGGAGCCAACCATCTCTCTCCAACCCCTCCCAAAACAAAGGTTAAGGTGCCCGCATCAGATGCTGTCAATAGCTCCACCTACAAAAGAAGTGAGGAACCGACAGTACCCGGTGTAAGCGCCTTCACACAAGCACTTCCACGGAAGGCACGCCGCAGAAGCACAAGAAGGTACGCAGCGGTGGAAATGCCACTGTCACTTCCCAAACCTTCGTGGAAGCCTCCGTGACATACCTTAGGGTCGCTATCATAGACAAGGTAAACCCGTACGGCATGAACAAACAAAAATAATTACTAAGAATAACCCAAGAAAGAAAAATACAATACTTGGGCCATGTGTTAAGAGGAGAAAAATATGAACTACTTCAAATCATATTAGAAGGTAAAGTACAGGGCAAAAGATCAGTCAGAAGACACCAGAACTCGTGACTAAAGGATCTGAGAAGACGGTTGGACCGCCCGCCCATCCGCAGACATTTTTCGTCCAGCACTTTCCAAAGCTACAGTCGCCATTTGAATCGCCAACCTTCGAAAGGAAACGGTACAATAAGAAGATGTACGGCAAGGTCACTGATGACCGGGAAAACCTAATCAAACACAGCCTGATGGAGGAATTGGACAGACAACCATGTCTACCTCCAACAGTCAAGCAAAAGCACCCACATTTAAATCGTAGACCTATTCTGGTGAGATCATCTGAGTAGTTTGTGATAACGACCGGGCTTGCGTGGGAAAACATTATAGATAGCCTTAAACCGTGGGAGGAAGCTTCACTAGATCTTGTTAGTCAAGATAAGCACCCGAAGCTCACCAAAACCTCTTTATAGATCTCGGAGGATGTTACTACCATAACCGATGACCCAGAAAGAGTGCTAGGGAGGCTAGCGGCGCAAAATCCAAAAATGTCAGTTGCGAGATGGTGCGTCTTCCACCATGAGGTAAAAACTGAACCAAATGGACACCTGCTTGTCTTCGGAATCGGAAATCGAAGATTTTCCGCAGGCTTTCAGGCTACAAACAGCGCTCTCAAAAGATTCACATCGGCATATTGACGAAGGAAAATGGAAGTAAACAACCTTTGCGAAAGTGCTGAGATTCTGATGAAAACACACATCCCCGGTTCTAGTGCCTCAAAAGCACCGAGCTAAATGGAAGGAATAATTATACCCACACCGAATGACTGGAATTTTGCCAGAACATTAATTAGTAAGGAAAAGGTAAGATGGGCCATATCGTGCTTTATCCCTTTTAAGTCACCAGGGCCTACTACGGTGGGGACTGGATATTCTTTTGCCACACTTTGTGGGAATTATCAGAACCTCCTTGGCTCTAAGATATATTCCTAGAAAGTGGGGAGAGGTACGTGTGGTCTTCATACCAAAACCAGGTAGGATGTATTACACCCTACCAAAGGCTTTCCGACCAATTAGCCTACCATTTTTTCTCTTGAAAACGATGAAAAGGCTATGCGAGAGGTACATAAGGTATGAAGTTCTGGTTCATAACCCATTTCACCCAAATCAACATGCATATACTTCGGGAAGATCTACCGATTCTGTAATGCATCAAGTAGTGGGAAGAATTGAAAGATCGCTGGATAATGAAGAATCCACCTTAGGTATATTCATAGACATTGAGGGAGCGTTTGATAAAACAATATTCCCAACCATAACCCAACATCTCCATATCAGGAATGGCCCCCTGGCCGTGAGCGAATGGATATTTAGTATGCTCCAGTGGCGTAGCTAGGGTGGGGCGGAGGGGGCGGTCCGCCCCGGGTGTCACCCTTTTGGGGGTGACACCCGAGAGACCCGCTCACAAAAGAATGAATCGTTAATTTGTAACTCTACCCACTTTATAATCAAAATACAATTCGATATTATTTTGTATACACACGAAACCGAGAAAAATCGAGGTCAAAGAGGCATTTCTTTGATTTTTCCGTTAAAAGGAAAAAAACAGTTATTGATCTAAATAACGATATTCTCAAGAAGCTTGATATATGAAGTGCCGTTCACAGGGATACAATATTGCAGCTGTGGAGAGCGGCGTACATGGAGGAATACAAGCTATTATTAAGGGCGTAGGCGCGAAATTTCGCGCAAATTTGTTTTAAATGTTTTAAAAAACATTTTGTTTCGAGTCCTGAGAAAACGAATAAGTATTTTTGGAAAATTTACAGGCAGAATGAAAGATTGCATTATTTCCCGGGGCCGAAAGTCCCTGAAAACTTCTATAATGTTTATTTTAATAAGTTACAGGGGTGAAAAAAAAGAGAAAATTTAGTGTGATTTTTAATTTTAAATATCTTATTCAAAAGAAACCTTTTGGTTATTTCGAAAGATTTTCGGCCCTAGGTACCTATGTAATAATGTAATCTTTGATTATGCGTTTAAATTTTTCAAAAATACTTGTTAGTTTTCTAAGGATTCGAAAAAAATGAATTCATTTAAAACACATTGGCGCGAAAATTTGCGCCTACACCCTTAAAGCAAAAAACAAAAAGAACATTTTCGTTGGATGTATTGATCATGATACCAATGATTTTTGTGGCAGCACTCTTTTGCGAACAATACATCCTGAGTAACTTTTATCAGAACTGTAGAGGAAAATTTTTATTTTTTTTTCTGCTTCCGCTAGCTGCTGGGATGGGATGTGCTTATTTAACACAGCAAAGCATCTGTTAAACGACTTTCCACAACGCGTTTGAGTACTCACTATGCTACAGTTAAAGGGTTGGGAGAATATTTTGATAGTTTTATTGCTGCAATTGAGGAACTATGTCATCAAAAAGAAAATTTAGACACCAGAAGTGCATATAGACATACCCTATTGATGCCCGACGTGTGTAATCTCACATTTCTTTGTCATCTTTTCCTTTGGAATGATGTTCTAAGAGGAACCAATTTTTGTCAGATTGAATTTCAAAGTTAAGGCATAACCATTGATCAATCTGCGACCAAAATAGGTGCATTTTACATTGAAGAAAAACGTGAGCATATTATAGATGAAGCAATAGATGTTGCCACGAAAAAATATGAGGACGACGATATTCCCACCGAAAAACGAATTCGACGTCAAAAACGAATGGATGGTGACCTAGCTACCGATACAGGACTGACACTTCGAGTCGAACTTCAACAGGATATGTGGGACTGTTTTGACCTATTCAATTTTGAACTCGAAACCTGATCAAAGTCTATTCATAATGTGGCTTCATTGTTCGATGTTGTGCAGACACACACACTTTGATTTTCACGAACAGTTAACAATTGAAGTTAGCTGTTTCAACATTTTTTGACTTCACCATGAAGAGGTATCAGAAGCAGACCTTGTGCTAGAAATATCAAGGATCAGAAGACATTTACAAGCGACCATTATCGTTAGCGTTAGTTGTAGACTTTTTAAGATTCCTTGTGGAGTGGGTTTTCATGGAATATCTCCCAAACTTAATGGTCGCATTAAAATTAATATAACCATTTGTGTATCGGTTACTTCATGTGAGAGATGTTTTAGTAAGCTAAAATTAATCAAGAAATACTTGCGAGCAAAACTGGCGCAAACAAGGCTAAATAACCTCGGTTTATTAACTATAATTCTTAATTTTTTCATTATTCAAAACATACGTTTATAGTATTTCCGTTGATTTTAACCATCCTTAGATATTTTTAGGATTTGGGGTGACACCATGGATTACCGCCCCGGGTGTCACCCATGCTAGCTACGCCACTGGTATGCTCTCCAATAGAGCAATAAGCATAAATGTAGAAAACGTTTCGGTTAGATAGAGGCATGCTTACGACGGGATGTCCACAGCGGGGAGGTGTTATCACCACTCCTCTGGAACATAGTTTTGGATACCCTGGCTAACCAACTAAGCAATAACGGTTGAGATAGTCCTCTTCACCAGAAAAAGAAGGATCACGAGCTTAATACCCCCAAGGATTCTAAAATGCAGTCTAAACTTTTTCGAAGAGGTGAAATACCTTGGTATTGCCCTTGACAGGAAGTTAACATGGAATTTTCTTAGAGCTAAAAGAGCATATATTGTCTAAGAAAAATGTCGGAGAGCCGTCGGACGCACTTGGGGTCTTTCGCCCAGTGTGATCATCTGGATCTACACTACTGTCATTTGGCGAATACTAACTTAAGGAGCTCTTGCTTGGGTACCAAAAGTTCTACAGGCAACAGCGATTAACAAACTAAACCATATTCAGCGGATGGCTTGCGTTAATATAACAGATGCCATGAAAATAAGAAGAACTGCTGCAATGGAGTTGCTCACTGGCAGCACCCCTTTAAACATATATATCAAAGAGGTGGCACTGATGACTATAATGTGATTGCGTTCAGTGGGTGTAAACCTAGATGTAGGAAAGGGACAATTGAGATGTCGTTTCTGGAGGGGTGAGCTGGAGGCACTACCCCTGCTACATGCAGGCCATGGAGGCGACTCAATTAAACCTACGTTTGTCTTCGACAAACCCTACAAAATGGAAACAAAATAACATAGGGATTCAAACGTGGCAAATGCATATTGCATCTACACCAATGTCTCCAAAATGGAAGAAGGCTCAGGATGCGGGATATACTCCAGGTCACTGAACCTTAGTATAAAATGGGGTATGGGCAAAAATTACAGCATAGTTCAAACTATGTACTAATCGCGGAAATTGCCAAATGTCACTCCCACACGCAAACCGTGAAAAGATGGGAAGAAGGGCCAGGATGTAGACTTGCCAAGGTAATACTAAGGAACCTTGGGAAGATAGCATCAGAAAAGTACTTGAGAATGACCATAAAAAACCTACGCTTGACAGTTGGTTTTGTAATTGGCCATTATCAACTAAGCAAACACCTCCACACACTGGGACTAGTAGATACAACACCTCTGTGCAGGAAGTGTGAACGAGATGACGAAACTGTCGAGCATGTCCTATGTGAATATCTGAAGTTATCGTCAATACGAGAGTATGCGTTCGGCGAGTCTTGGCCTACACCTGCGGACATAGGGGAGATGGCGCCTGGTGATTTGTCCACCTTCCTAGAAATGGAAGGATGGACAATGAGCTAAGGACGACAACCACCTGGGAGGATGTACAATGGCTCATTTTTGGCCTAAGTGCTGTGGGACTTGACTCGCCCTCCCTACCCTACAGATACAGAGATAGTACGGGACTTTCCGGTGGGCCGGTAGGCTAAAACAAGCCGGTATATTTTAGGTAGAAAATTATCTAGAAATTTAGCCGATCGGCCCCCCTTTTAACAATGCTGGATCCGCCGCTGATCCCTTAACCCAAACCCAGCAACCAAAAACATACAGTCCACATAACTCCGAAATTATTTAATAATTTCATATGTACATGTCATAATAATTGTATAGTGTATATTTATAAAAGGAAAATTAAAGGAACAAAGCTCCCAAAAATTGGTTGAAGAGAAAAAACTTTTTAAAAAAATAGAACAACGACTAAAAACGGGCAAAATAAAGAAAACAGCTCACTCGTTACCGTCGTCTCTTAGCACTAATGAAATGGGACACTCTTGATTGCTACGTAAGCGCCTACTTGATTACTTGGTCCCCGCTTTGTGCAGTAAAAGCAGATTTTATGCATTTTACTTGAAAGCGATTTGAAGTCACTATTATTTGAGTAAGACATTGAAATTGTATAAATTAGTAGCATCGTAGATAACTTTGTTCTGAAACTACATTGTTTCGTGTCACTCAGACCTAGAAATACGATTTTTAAAATATTTGAATGAATTCCCTCACGAAATATCTTTGTTATAGTCGGTTCGCTAAACTCAGACACAACTGTGCAAAATTACAAAATTGGCAAAATTACTAACTATTTAGTAATTATTAGTTAGTAGTATTAGTATTAGTATTTAGTAATTATTTTTTGTCAATTTTACCAAATTGGCAAAATTACTTACTAAAATCACTAGCCAGTTGTGTCTGAGTTTAGCGAACCGACTATAATAGTGTTTTATCAAATATAGTCCTGTTGCCAGGGGGGTACATCGGCCTCCTTAATTCAGATGGACTTACCCAAGTTTTTTTATGTATTTTGACCCGTAGAACACGAATTTTTTGGGTAACAGTTGATCCGGATGTCGATAAGTTTGTTATAAACAAAGAACTTGAGGAATTACATAACAGCGATTTTTCGCAAAACAAAATATTTTTTGTATTTTTTGGGTGATTCTCAGCAAAAAATGGCCCTACAAGTTTTCTCGTAGGATGCATAGTTTTAGAGATACACGCGGTTGAGCTTTCAAAAAATCGAAAAAGTGCAATTTTTGAACCCGAATAACTTTTGATTAAAAAATAAAATAGCAATTCTGCTTACTGCATTTGAAAGTTCAAGTCAAATTCTATCGGTTTTGATTATTTGCATTTATAAAAATTAAGTTTTTATTTGTTAAACAAAGCCATAAACACATAGTGTTTCCCGTGCCCAATGCATGCGTTTTAATGTATGTAATATACTTACATACGTACGCGATATACTTACATACGAGATTTTAACGCGAAAATTGGTCAAGGACGAAGATCTGACCTGATAGGTGGATATGGACTAGGGGAGAGCAATGAAAGAGGCGATAGATTATACCAGTTCTGTCAAGAACATGACATGATAATCGCAAATACATGGTTCAAATTACACAAAAGAAGATTATATACATGGAAGGGACCAGGAGATAACTCGCTTCATATAATTAGAAATCAGATAGATTATATTCTAGTAAACAAGAGATTTAAGAATGGTGTCAAGAGATCAACTACATATCCTAGTGCAGATATCGGTTCAGACCATAACCCTTTGATAGCTGACATCCAAGTGAAGCTCAAAAAAGTCGAAGAAAACCCCAAAACACCAAAATTACATATATCAGCATCCAACAAAACGCTAATAAAAAATGACCTGAATAAGCAGCTAAAGAATTCAACAAATGAAAACAATACAGAAATATGGAACACATTTAAAGATCTTACCTGGAAAGTAATGGAAAAATATACGACAACGATGCAGAGGCACAAAAAACAACAATGGATGACTGATGAAATCCTGGAATTGATGGAGCAGAGAAGAAAACTGAAAGATAACAAAACAGAATACAAAGAAAAACAAAAACTAATTAAACAAAAAATAAAGGTAGCTAAAGAAAAATGGATGGAGGATAAATGCAAGGAATTAGAAAAGTTGAATGAAAAACATGATACGTTTAATATGTTTAAAAAAGTTAGAGAAGTAGCTGGTCTTTATTATAAGAAAACTCCACATACTATAACCGATTCGTCGGGAAAAATGATAATAGACGAACACGAAATCCGAACTACCTGGTATAATTATATAAATGAACTGTATAATGATGATAGACCCGAAGAACTGGACACTTTAGATGAAGGTGAAGGACCAGAAATACTAAAATCAGAAATACAACATGCTATAAAATTGGCAAAAAACAATAAAGCCGTTGGTCCCGACAACATACCTACAGAAATGTTAAAGCTCATAAATGAGGAAAACATTGGAATACTAGTCAAACTTTTCAATGATGTTTATTCGACTGGTGATATCCCTGAAGATTGGTTAAAGTCCGAATTCATAACCCTACCAAAAAAACAACGTCCGAAAAACTGTAGCGACTATAGAATGATAAGCCTTATGAGCCACACCTTGAAAATCTTTCTACGTATCATCCACAGTAGAATCAGAGATAAATGTGAAGAAGACCAGGATGAAACACAATTTGGCTTCAGAAATGGACTGGGAACCCGGGACGCACTCTTTGCACTAAATGTGTTATTGCAGAAATGCCGAGATCAAAGGAAAGACGTCTTTGCTGTATTTATTGACTATGAGAAGGCCTTTGATCGAGTACAACATCACAAATTAATTAAAATACTAAAGGATAAAGGAGTTGATAGTCAAGATGTACGAATCATAGAAAAATTATACTGGCGTCAAACAGCGACAGCTTGCATAAATGGAAAATCAACAGAAATATGCAAAATACAAAGAGGCGTCAGACAGGGTTGTATACTGTCCCCACTGTTGTTCAATTTGTATTCAGATAGAATATTTAAGGAAGCGCTGCATAATTTGGAATGGGGTGTGAAGGTTAATGGAATTCTGATAAATACAATCAGATATGCAGACGATACAGTTATTTTAAGTGATGATATGAATGGATTACAACACCTTTTAAATGCCATTGACAGAGTGGGAAGAGAGTTTGGCCTAAATATAAACTGTTCAAAAACAAAGTACATGGTATTTAGCCGTTTGGCCCATCAAGATTCACGGTTATATGTTGATGGTCATATGATTCAAAGAGTACCCAGTTTTAAATATCTTGGTTGCCATATTACTGAACAATTAGATCCAGATAAAGAGATAAAATGTAGAATCGAGATAGCCCGCACGACATTTTTAAAAATGAGGTCATTCTTCTGTAATGATACCTTGCAACTTCAACTTCGAAAGCGCATGATTAAATGCTACATTTGGTCAGTCCTCTTGTATGGTGTCGAAGCATGGACATTAAAAATATCCACCATTAACCGTTTGGAGGCCTTTGAAATGTGGCTGCACAGACGTATTCTAAAAATACCATGGACGGCTATGCTGACAAATGTGGCAGTCCTTAAGAGAGCAAATGCTACCCGTGAGCTGCTTGATAACATCAAATATAGAAAGATGGCCTATTTTGGACACGTAGTAAGGGGAGACCGGTATAATATTCTTCAACTTATTATGATGGGTAAAATCGAAGGACGCAGAGGAATTGGTAGAAAGCAGGCCTCTTGGTTGAAGAATATCCGGGAGTGGACAGGAATAAAGAAAGCAGAACACCTATTTAGAATAGCTCGAGACAGAGACAGTTTCGCCATGTTAATCGCCAACGTCAAGGGGACTTGATAGGGCACGTTAAGAAGAAGAATATACTTAGAAATTGTGTGTATGCGCGCCTACTCGTTCGATTTCAAAAATGGGAAATGCATTGAAAACATCATTCAATCACTGTGTGTTTATAGCTTTGTTTAACAATAAAAAAATTGATTTTTAGCAATGAAAGTAATCAAAACCGATAGAATTTGACTTGAACTTTCAAATGCGGTAAGCAGAATTGCTATTTTATTTTTCAATCAAAAGTTATTCGGGTTCAAAAATTGCAATTTTTCGATTTTTTGAAAGTTCAACCGCGTTTATGTCGAAAACTATGCATCCTACGAAAAAACTTGTAAAAACATTTTTTGCTTAGAATGACCCAAAAAATACAAAACAATGTTTTGTTTTGCGAAAAATCGCTGGTATGTGATTCCTCAAGTTCTTTGTTTATAACAATCTTATCGACATCCGGATCGACTGTTACCCAAAAAATTCGTGTTCTACGGGTCAAAATACATAAAAAAACTTGGGTAATCCATCTGAATTAAGGAGGCCGTTGTACCCCCACTGGCGACAGGACTAATACCCAATGTGGAACTTTAATATTATAGAAAATATGCGAATTTGACAATAGATAATAACGAAAAATAGTATATTGTACAAGTGAGAAAAAAGACATATTTCTCACGAGCGCAGAAGATTGTTGGCACGAGCCGAGACACGAGGCGAGGGAGAAATATGTCATTTTCTCATGTGGTATTTCCCAATTAAATAATTTCTCAAGAGATTGCGTGGGTCATATCCTGCATGAAACTTTGAGTATGAGAAAGTTGTCAGCGCAATGAGTACCGCGTTTGCTCATTCCGAAAAAGAAGCGCAACCATGATACCACTTCAGAGCAGTGTTCTGAAGCTACATTTTCAGTTACATACTGACAGTTTCATGTCACTCAGACCTAGAAATGTGATTGTGATCAATATTAAAATATTTGAATAAATTTTCTCACAAAATATCTTTGTTATTAGTATTTTATTAAAAATGTCAACATTGCGTTTAACACAATTATTTGAGAAGGTTTACGGGAACAAAACCCCCATAAAATTTTTATGGGATGCACAATGTTCACTGTTCTTTTGTTTAAGATGTCCTTGCCATATAAGAAAGCCACATGTCCATTTTCAATATAAAATGCTTAACAGTTTTTCATGTATTGGAAAAAATCGATTTTTATTTTATAACTTCAAAGGGCTGCAACTTTTTTTTATTAATTTCGATTTTTGTAGACGACTGTGTAAAAAAAATAACTGTACTATAATGCTTATCTATTCCCACATAGCTGACAATCACATTGTATTTAAGCAAACCTAGGAAATACCATATCGCTAAATAACATGTTTCAATTACACTTAGAAAATTGTACTTACTATCATTACTAAAGATTTATTAAAAGCAAGCAAAGAGTAACGTTATTGTGATATAAAGTTTATTTTGTATTATTATTATTACGATAAAAATGTATATTTCTTTAATTTGTATAACAAACAAAGAGCAAAACTTTAAACCGAAAAATTTATAATCAGTGGCGGATCCAGAGGGGAGGGTCACGGGGTTATGACACCCTCCCCCCGCCCAAACGAAAATAAATAATACCAATTCAATAATCCTAAGAAAAAGAAAAACCCAGAGCTGTCAAAAAAAATTTAGGCCCATCCAAAAATAATTGAAAACCCATTTATCCTAGGGGTAGTAAAACTAAGTCACCTTGCATCAGAGAAAAGTAATTTCACCCTCAAGATCCATGACCCCCCCCCAAAAAAAATTTCTGGATCCTCCACTGATTGTAATCATATGCGAACGAGTTTTTTGTTTAAAAAAAAATTATATTACGAAATTTTTCAATATTTGCAAAATATTTGTATATTAGATGACGTAACTTTACTTGCTTTAATAAATCTTTTAATCACAGAAAGGCCGCTTATATTATGAACTGTAAATGTTAATAACTTAAAATTTTGTATAATATGTTATAGTTAATTTATCAAAAAAAGATCTTTCTCTAATTTATAACATTCCGTGTACAAACCATTTACTAATAGTTCCTGTGATTTAATATTTTAAGTTGCTCGACATACTCATATGGAGATACGGGTTAATTTTTAGTAAATTAGAATAGATATGTACCTAATATACCTATTGTAGTATTTAAACTTTTCTGTTAGGAATACCAGTATAACTATACAAGAGATTAAGGGGGGGTATGGTTTGAAATCAACATATCATACACATTTTTGCGAATTTTTTTCGAAGCTATGGTACAATAATTTAATTTTTGAATTAAATAAACATATTAAGTGTAATTCAAAGAATATTTAGAAAAAAATTCAATCCAAAATATTGAAAAGTAAGCTATTGGTGGCAAATTTTGACAGGCAGCTCACAAAAAAATGGATTTTGCGGTGGACATCAGAACTCGTCACTAGATCATACGAAACAAAAAATTCAAAAAGATTTAATTAGCTTATGAGTTTCATGAGGTCACAACGTCGAGTTTTTTTATTTTCAATGATTCTTGAATTTTTGGTATCACTCAGAAATCAAAAAAATTAAATTTTTGGTAAAAATTTTGTGAAAATCAACAGATTTATTATTGTTGAACAAAAAATAAGCAAAAAAGAAAAATATCTCGACGTTGTTACCTCATGAAATGTCTCAAGGAAATTTGTGCAAAATATCAGGTAGATAGGCAGAGTAGTTTTTCAGTTACAATGTCCACCGCATTTGAAAAAGCAGTTTTGAGAAAAATGCGTTTAAAGTTTTGACAACTGCATCTTCATCTTATTTGTATTCCAAATCGTAAAGTGATGCACATTGGAGAATGTTTTTTGAATCGAGGAGTAATCTACAAAAGAGAAGGCGAACAGTTGTTTAACGTGTCTCACATCTTCATCATCACATTGTTTGATTTGCTTGTCTTGAAAATGCTAAGAAGAAATGCGTTCAATGTGCTTCCCCGTTTAGGATTTTGTCCTCTTCAGGGTTTGAGGTGAATGTTTAGTGTTGGCAGCAAAAGCAAACAGTCCGAAAAACACACTGGGGCAAGCGCCGTGTCCTGGTGTTCTTGGGAACGTGTCTCACTACGCTCAAGCGTTTAAATATTCCAAACCATACCCCCCCCCCCCTTAAAGTAAAGATAAGAGACACTATGTTATAATACTCGTTAAATATAGCTTGAAACTTGTCGATTTTACCATCTACCTAGAAAACTAGGTGAGAACACATTTGGACGAAGAGATGTTAGCTTAATTTTTAAATGTTAACAAAAGTCACGAGATAATATTGATCAATTTTGATATTTTATACAAATCGGTGGTAAAACCTAATATCAAAAGTCTCAAGTTATATTTTTGGCGAGTAGTAGGTACTTAGCACGACTGGAAGTCCGTTATAACATCACCGCATTTAGGATAAATATAAAAATTAAAGGTTTATGTATGAAATAATCTTTTAATTCTATAATTAAATTCATTTAATTTAGATAGTAGTAAACAGACATTTCATACAAGACACACGTATTGGTTTACATATTTTTATTTTAACTATGTATATTTATTTTAACGAATTTAATTTTTTTGGAATATAACTTGTTGCCAACTACAAGAAATTAGATGGACCGAGCATCTTCATATACGATTTTTGTTAAAGTTTGTCATGTGTTCTGTTGGTCGATAAAGAGTAAAAAAAATAGAGTAGGTACCTGTTCCTCTATTGTAGATATTAGTTATACCAGAATATTCTAGACAGAAAAATTTAAGTACTGTATAGTTTAAAAAAGATTTTTATTATATTATATTTAATAATAACAAGATTTTTATTTTTATATTTATGTGTAATAATGTTTATTTAGTCTTAGTAATACCACAGTTTGGATTTAAGAATTGTATCCAAAAGTATTTTACCTCTACATACATTAACATATAATTTTTTTGGACTTTTAATATTTAGAACTTCAAGTTAGATGTGAAAGAATTACAGCCTCAACCAGTATTGGCAGCCATACTGTAATTATAGTAAACATACTATAATAGACCTGGATCCCGCGTACCAAAAAAAAAAGTTAATTAATAGCAAGCTGAAAATTTGTTAATAGCTTAACGGTGTCTAGTCGGACAAATTTAGATATACGGGAACACTGGAACAGGGGAAGTTTTAATTGTGAAACAGTTTAAAAATTTGGAACGTCAGATTACGAAAATGTCCCATGTATTTTGTCGGACAGAACATCCAATTGATTTTCAAATTTTCAAATTTTCAAATTTTTAAATTTTCAAATTTTTAAATTTTCAAATTTTCAAATTCTAAAATTTTCAAATTTTCAAATTTTTAAATTTTTAAATTTTTAAATTTTTAAATTTTTAAATTTTCAAATTTTTAAGTTTTTAAATTTTTAAATTTTTAAATTTTTAAATTTTTAAATTTTTAAATTTTTAAATTTTTGTTTTTAAATTTTTAAATTTTTAAATTTTCAATATTTTAATATTTCAAATTTTCAAATTTTCAAATTTTTAAATTTGCGAATTTTTAAATTTTCAATTTTTCAAATTTTTAAATTTTCAAATTTTCAAATTTTCAAATTTTTAAATTTTCAAATTTTCCAATTTTTAAACTTTCAAATTTTCAAACTTTCAAATTTTTATATTTTCAAATTTTTAAATTTTTAAATTTTCAAATTTTTAAATTTTCAAATTTTCAAATTTTCAAATTTTCAAATCTTAAAATTTTCAAATTTTCAAATTTTCGAATTTTTACATTTTTAAATTTTTAAATTTTTAAATGTTCAATCTTTTAAATTTTCAAATTTTCAAATTTTCGAATTTTTAAATTTTTAAATTTTCAAATTTTCAAATTTTCAAATTTTCAAATTTTCAAATTTTCAAATTTTCAAATTTTCAAATTTTCAAATTTTCAAATTTTTAAATTTTTAAATTTTTAAATTTTTAAATTTTTAAACTTTTAAATTTTTAAATTTTTAAATTTTTAAATTTTTAAATTTTTAAATTTTTAAATGTTCAATTTTTCAAATTTTCAAATTTTTAAATTTTTTAATTTTTAAATTTTCAAATTTTTAAATTTTTAAATTTTCAAATTTTCAAATTTTCAATATTTTTATATTTCAAATTTTCAAATTTTCAAATTTTAAAATTTTCAAATTTTCAAATTTTCAAATTTTTAAATTTTTTAATTTTTAAATGGTCAATTTTTCAAATTTTAAAATTTTCAAATTTTCAAATTTTTTAATTTTTAAATTTTCAAATTTTCAAATTTTGAAATTTTCAAGTTTTTAAATTTTCAAATTTTTATATTTTTAAATTTTTATTCTAATTTTCAAATTTGCAAATTTAATTTTTAAATTGTCATATCAATTTTTCAAATTTTTCAATTTTCAAATCGTTGATTGGGAAGAATAGTATGATAAGTCAAAAATGGTTCATTTTTAGTTTATATCAACAAACTACTCAGAATGAATGGATCTATTATGGAGAAAAGTATTGTAAGTGCAGTTTAAACGACAAGCACTAGAGAGCTCTGTGACCAAGTATGGCATCTCCCACTTCCACGCAACCGGTGTGGAGAAGACTCGGGTAACTCAGTTGTCTACAGTTCGTGCTAAGCTTAGCTCATTTTTATTTAATCAATACTATTATAAGTCAAAATATTAACACTGCTTGCATCTTATTAGTGAATATTTTTGGAGCAAGAGAATTACATTTCAAAATATCATACTCTTCTTTAACAGGTAAGCATTTATTTTTATTATAATTTTGGTCAGTATGATGATTACAAATAATATGATACTCTTGAATAAAATAAGTACTCCTGTGGGCATTTTATTTTTTATTTCATTTTGAGTTAACATAGTTTTGAATATAATTTTGCGCTAAGTATAACGTGATATTTTTAGTTAACATTGTCTTCAACATAATTTCACTCAAATCCAAGAAATTATTTCGTTTTATCATTCTATTCCTTAAAATATTTTTTTCTTACTAGATACTTAATAACGCATTTTTTTTCACATACGCAAGAGAAAAAATTCGTGTTTGCAAATCCTTCTTTATGGCAACTCTTTGCATTAACTCTCAAGTAATTAAGACCATTTTACGCAAACAAAATAATGAAGTAAATGGAATAATACAGGCAGATAATCGAGATAGACATGAAAAACATAGTGTTCCTGAGGAGTTGAAAGAAGAAGTGCGTAGTCATATTCGATCTATTCCTTGAATGGAGAGCCACTACTGCCGATCTCAATCAAAGAAAGAATACATTGAAGGAGGAAAAACTATTGCCGACCTGCACATAGATTATGAGCAGCGTTGTAAAGAACTCGGGAAACCTAACGTAAACTACTTGATGTACTCCAATATATTCAAAGGAGAGTTTAATTTATCTTTTTTTATTCCAAAAAAAAAAAGATAAGTGTGATTTTTGCCAGGGTTTTATTAATGCCTCCGAGGTAGAAAAACAAGAACTTCAGGAACAGTACAATAACCATATTGAAGACAAAGACCTGGCAAGAAAAGAGAAGGACATGGATAAAAATTCTCGGGATAAAATTGACGCTGTTTATGATATGCAGGCAGCATTGCCATGTCCACAAGGGGACTCGTCTTCTTTTTATTATGTATCAAAACTAAGTGTGTATAATTTAACATTGTACGAACTTAAAAGTACGGACGAAATGTGCTTTATGTGGCACTAAGGTCTTACTCACAGAAGTGCAAATGAAGTGGGTTCGTGCGTTTGGAATTATTTGAAGTCTGTGAATGACAAAAATAGTGAAATGATATTGTATTTTATACTGACAACTGCTTCGGACAAAATAAGAACCGCTTCGTATTTGCTTTATACATCTATGGAGTTTCTATTGTGGAAAATATTAGGTCCATCACCCATAAATTTTTAATTAGTGG
Source organism: Diabrotica virgifera virgifera (assembly GCF_917563875.1). NCBI lineage: Eukaryota > Metazoa > Arthropoda > Insecta > Coleoptera > Chrysomelidae > Diabrotica > Diabrotica virgifera. The sequence continues at coordinate 217,317,486 of NC_065449.1, forward strand.
TCGTACTCAGAACGAGGGAGACTACGTTCATTCTGTTATTAGAACGTTCAATTTATAGAACATATAGTGTTATAGAACGTTTACGTACCAGATAAATATGTAACATTGGTTAGACAAGCAAAGAAGCATGGAAATCCATTCAACGTACATGAAATGGGTCATGAGAATTTTTTTGATCTAAAACAACTATCAAGTGATATGGGCATAAAGGATTCTTTTAAGACGGAAGAAGATGGGTCAGTCCCTCTCTCAGGAATATGCGTTTTAAAAGTTACCAAAGAAAATCCTAGTCACATGCTATATAAAATGTCGTACAAAGAACAGGAATTTAAAACTATAAACGTTCTTAAAGCAAACGACGACTTCCATCAGCACGTGACGTTACTCTAACACAAGCTTACAAGAAGAAAGTGGGAATAAGTGAAAAAAAGAAAACTGGCCTGCTCTCTCTTTTTGAAAAGAAAAAAGAATGTAGCGGTTATGCCACAATACTATAGGGATTTTTACGCTTGTAGAAACGGAAACTTGTATAAACTTTCATTTTTTTTAATGGGAGCCCAAATTTTTTGTTTTTTTATATTGGTATTGTACTATAACTGAGATTTTTTCGTTTAAACTCTAATAAAACATCAAAACTGTTCCGTTTTATTGTCCCTAATAACCTTATAATTGTGAAATAGTACAAAATTTTTATAAAGAAAAGTATTATAACTCAAAATGGGGATGAAAAATATGAGTTGGGGGTGGTATATGGATTGGATATAAAATCCATATTGTCAGTTAATACTGTAAGTTTTAATTATTCTGATGAAAAGGATATTTAATATTGTATTGCTTAAGTAATCCGATCTCGTAACCCATCTCAATCTTTAATTGTCTTTTCTGTAATCTTAATGTTTTTGAAATATCATACTATTCTTCCCAATCAACGAAATGTATCTTCTGTTGTTACTTTAACCCGGGAGCAATCGCGCCGTTAGAAAAAATCTAACATTTTATTCTTTTCCGTGATAACTTAATGAAAACTTTTGCAACATAACTTTCCACTCGTAAGTGGCTCAAGGAAGATTGTAATAATGCGTAGAAATTTTTTTTAATTATATTTTTTTTTAATTTTTTTATTTTTTTATTTTTTTTTGTGGAATTTATGGCATTGGTGAGAACCAATAGCTTTAAAATTGTTAGAAATAGATATTTTTAACATAACAAGTAAATAAAAATAAAAAACAGAAATTTGTTTTAAATTCGTATTTAAATTAGAAATGTTAGATTTTTTTCTCTACGCGTGACTGCTTTCGTGGCAGAAGTGAGCGCGACTGCTCCCGGGTTAAAGTTTTGAGTAACGAAATTTCTCAAATAAAGCACCATTGGGAAATACTTATTTGAAAATAAGCGAAACAACATTGTTTATCAATAAATTTAAATACACCGGATTGAATGTTAACTGTCTGATTTGAGTGTTAACTTATTCTTAGTCTTAGTCTTCTAGAATTTGTTCATTTTGAGGTGGAATTCGGTTGTTTAGTCTGACTCTTCTAGAATGTCTATATTTTCTGGACACGTTTCTTAGAGTATAAGATAACTGTATAAAAATTTTGTTCCTTTTTAAAATGTTACTTCAATCACCAGCAAGAGTTCGCCATTAAGCAAGCAACTGTTACTTCAATTACCTGACATGACAATGTATAACGATCGGAGGACAAAAAACTCATAACGGCTAAAAAAGAAGATCAATGATATAATAACACTTACGCGTAAAATTGACATGTTTACCTATATATAGCAAAAAAATTATAACAAATAAAATACGTCAAATTATTACTTAAAAGAAATAATAAATTTAAAATATATATTTATTCAATACTTTAAAAATATAGTCACAGACTAAACAAAATGGTTATTCAAAGCGAAAATCAAAACAGTGCTTAATACTCCAAAATTAGTGAATAGGGTCTAGAACCTATTAAACCATTAAAAGCTTTTCTGTTCATTTAATAATCTATTACAAATAATAAATACACAACGTTCTGGTGATAACCAATTTTCACTAAATTACAAATGAATCATGTTCTTTAATTAAAATACAAAAAACGTAACTTCTCGTAATATTTCTGTATTAATAGAGAGATTTTGCACCTCTTATTTTGCAATTCCGTTATGGTTATCGTTATACTACGTCTGCGCAGTAGAATATGATCCGTTATCGTTATTATCCATTAGGGATTCCGTAATTTACGGAGGTTTAAAGTAGTGCTTATCGTTATCGTTATAGTAATGGTTAAATTGCTTTGTTGCCAGAATGTAAAAAAATCAGTAAAATTACATTTACATAGATTCTAATTTTGATTACCTATAAATTGAAATATCAAAAACTGTTCAAGTATATGCTTAAAATTACAATAACGTTGTGAAGTCAGGTTATGTTTAAATAACGATAACGATGACACGAAAAACCTACTTGACAGGCTGCAAAATATCTGCTTTTTAACGTTGCCGTAATGGTTATTTTTAATAAAGTTAACCATAGCGGGGCCAAAATCAGCGGTTATTTTAAGAGGTGCAAAATCTCTCTATTAAGATGCCATTTATCCGTTATTCAGTTTCACTGTAAACTTTTCAAGTAACTCCCACCAAGAAAGTTTTTATTTTCGGAGTAAAGCGTTTAATGCCACTCTCTGGCATTACTCGTGGTGTGTTTAACGTTGAAATCGACGATTATTCAAATCCATTTTACCAATAAGTTTTTACCTAGAAGCTTGAATTCCTTTGCCAGCCGTAAAATTCAATAAACGTCCGTAAGCGAAAAATATTGGAAATTCCCTTATTTTCCTGTAATGCCATGATAAAGACTTTCGTTTACATTTAGAATAGTTTGAATTGTTTGTAAACCGTATATTTTTAGCCAGAATATTGAAAAGTATCTTAAGCTGGTTTAAAGTGTTATTTTCGCGTTTAGTAATTGTCATAAAGGATCTTTAAATTTTTTCTATTTATGTATCCGTTAAAGCCTATTTGGCTTTATGTATCCGTTAAAGGCGCGGCTAACGAGAGCGCGCGTAAACAGACAGCGCACCTAAATTAATGTTCAATGTGTGGGCAATATGAAAGATTTTAAATAGGTAAAATATATAATTAAACCAGATCATAATTATATTAGAAACAAACAATAAATAAAAAAAATCAAAAATGAATAACCGTTTTCAATTTCGTTGCAACACGAAACTACAGCGGCATTATATTCTACTTCAATCAGAGAGTGCAGCAAGCACCTCTACTGGTTTCGAAACTTATAAGTCTCTCATCAGGAGGAACATATGCTGCTCTCTCTGACCCAACCAGGACAAACCCCGGCGTGCAGTTAGAAATTGCATTGAACGAAATGGCAGGGATGTCCTAGCGGCAACTGCTAGCAAAAGACTAAGTTTTCAATCTAATAGCACATAAAATAACATTAAAAATATTACTCTACATCCCACCAGATTGAAAACAATCTAAATAATAAATACTTTTCCAAACATACTATACGCTGTGAGCTCGTACGTAGAAGGGATATTTACAAATCCGCGAGCGTGTCCGCGAGCGCCAGTAGTGACAAGTCTGTAAACCTTTACCGGAAATTTGACATAAATGTCAAAGTGATTAATTTAAAATTAAAATTAAAAACATTAATTATAAAAAATATTAGTTGGTCAAAGCTGTGGTATATATTTTTACCTTAAATATACTTACGTTTTAGATACTGAATTTAAGTTTTTTAATGCTCCGTAATATGTAATTATAAATTAATCTATTAATCATAGCGCCATCTACACGATAATTGTGAAAGTATCCGAAGTAAGAAATTCATATTTTATCAATATAACGTCAAAATGATTAGCAAAATCTTAAAAAAATCGATTACAATTTAATTACTTTTTTGCGTTGTAAATATTAAGTGATAACAATTAAATAATAAATTTAAAAATTACCGGTGAAAGTTGAATTAGTAGTCCGCTAGGAGCGACACCAGCGAAGCTCAGAGCGTATATGTATCGATACTGTTCTTGAGACCAAACTGTGGATCCTTTTCATCTTTTAACACGCTTTACAGAATTCTTAAATTATAAAAATAAGAATTAATCACATTGACATTTCTTAATATTTTTTAAAGTTTTCTAGCTTTAAATATATTTATTATCGTTCTTAATTACATAATTATATTAATTATTAGTTACCTAATAACAAATGAAGGTTGTATATAGCGTGTAAATAATCTCAATGACCAAAAACGTACAATCGAAATGATAAATAAAAATGTATAGATAGATATTTATTAAATGTGTATAAATGTCCAAAATGTCTGTAACACCAATTAGAAAAAATATGTAAAAATAGCTAAGCCAATAAGGAATTAGGCTCTAAGGCCTTACAATATCTGTTAATTCCTGTTCTAAGTTTGGCGTTTTTCATAGATCAATATACAGTGTGCGCGTAAAAAGTGGAAACATAAACATATCTGTGACACCCGGTATGATATAGTAATAAAATGTTGGTTCTTTATATTAGATGGTTTATCGATTTAAAATTTTATATTCTCGACGTTGCCAAATGTACAGTTTCTGAGATAAACGGATCCTGTTCTTCAAGTGCTCTGTCCGTTACAAACGTTGGCTATTAACATGGTAATTCGGATCTTGCTTACGGCACTTCTGAACAGTTCGACCGATGTGAGCCCGAACCAATTCTGTAGATGTTAGAGCCACGAGTGTCTTTTCCTGCCTGGTCCTCGCTTACAGTCTATTTTGCTCTGGATAATTAATTGCATTAGATGGTACTTATCGTGTCTCAATCTGGGGCCTAGATATTAATATCTTCTTTGTTTAATTGTGTTCATGATTTCTTTCTCTTTTCCGATTCTGTGTATTCCCTCCATGTTCGGCGCAGAATATACAAAAAATGCGTTGGTACACCTAGATTTCGAATAGCTAGTTTTTTCATGAGCATCTCTGTAAGCGTCCAATCCTCCACACCATATAGTAAGATCGGAGAATGTAGCATTTAACTAGACATAGTTTTAGGGGAACAGACAAATTCTTGCTTATGAGGAGCTTTTAATATTGGTAAATATTGCTCTAGCTCGTTATATTCTCGCCTTAATTTCTGTGGCCTGTTCCCATTTTGCATTTACGTTTGTGCCAAGGTATACATAAGATTCTACATGGTCAACTATTTAATATGTTGCTTATCCGTAACTGTCGAGCAGATCCATTTGCGTGCTTGAAATAGATGCTGAGGCCGTATTCCTCACTAACTAAATTAAACCTTTTCATTGCCTTTTGTAATTCATCTATGCTACTGGAAAGGATCACCGTGTCATCGTCATCTCTTATATTGTTCGCTAACTCATCTTATATTTTAATGGCCTCATTTGCATGTTCCATATATTTTTTTAATATTTCCTCGGAATATATATTGAATAGGAATGGGGATAAGATACATCCCTGCCAGACACCTCTTTTGATCTCAACACTTTCAGTAAGTTCACTGCCAATTTTTGCTCTTGCCTTTTGACACCAGTGTAGGTTTGCCAAAATCCAAATATCCTTGTCGTCAATACCTGTCTTTGCAGAATATCCATTAATTATTTATGATTCACATTGTCAAATTATTTATAAAATCGACGAAACACGACAACTAACGTCTCAATTAACATCAATTAATTGTAATTAAAGTTGATATTCATTGATTACAATTAGAAGCCTTAGTAATAATATTCAATCAAAGGTTTGGGGTCCCTGATATTTTCTAGAAAATAAAAAGTTACTTTTCAAATAACTTTGAAAGGCCCAACAAATGATCCAAACTTAGAACAGAAAATCTCATTAATGTATATTATTATGTACTTACGACACTGTTATTGTATGCATGTACAATCAAAATATTATATCAATAATAAAGTAAGTAATTACTGCTCAGTATAAATAAACAGAAAATAAAATTTACACTATTTTTAAATAAGTGAAGAAATATTTTTTAAAAATAATTTTTATTGCAACAAATAAAGGAATTTATATTTTATCAGAGAGTTACGTGTTTTTGTAGCTTGATATGTTTGAGCACGATAATCTAATAATATATTTATATTGATTATGTCCAAAAAAGAGGGCTAAAAGTAAATACAACGTTAAAGGGTTTTTATGGTTTCATATGGTCAATGAACCCCCAAATATGAAAAACCTTTAAAGAGTGTGTTTTTGAGAAAAGGGTGAATTAGTCCATTTTCAGTTTTTTATTTACAAATTGAATTATATGCAATCTTTTTACATATTATAGTCCAAGCAATGAAGCTTAAAATAGGACAAAACCTCGCAATTTTTACAGAATGGATCGATTTGCTTGAAAATTTGGGAATAAGTAGTGGATAGTCCATGGATCAAAATCTATATGATGCCAACAGGCGCTTTTACCATGGGGGTGGTTGCCACCCCATCTCGGGGGTGGAAATTTTTATTATATTTTGACCGCAACAGTTGGTAAAAACATTCCTTATAAGCAAAAAATGTTCTATACATTTTTTGATAAAATTAATAGTTTTCGATTTATTCGCTATCGAAAATGTTAGTTTTATATCGAAAAAATCAATGTTTTTAATCAGTTTTCTGCGAATAACTCAAAAAGTTTTCGTTTTATCAAAACAACTTTACTTAACAAAAATGTACCTTTTAAAAATATAAACAAAACCGTTTTTTTTTTTGTTTTCTTTAAGACCAATAGTAATCGAGCTATACTTTATTATATGTTGGCTCTTCTTCGTCAAATGCTAATTATTGTAGTTTCAAAGTCAAAGGACGGGAAAACTATGCATTTTTCGAGGATAACTTGTTGAAACTAATTTAAAGTATATAAAAATATGTATCTCCAGAAATAAAAAAAATCTCTAGCTAAAAAAATTAAGTGATTTATAATGAAAAGAATGTCAATCCCTATTTTTTTCAGCAAAAAAATGTTAGTAAACAACCCCCTAATCACCACCCTAATTAAAATTTGTCATTGACCTGATTTGGTTCTATTGATTTATGTATTGTTAATAGGTTCTAGAAGTTTAATCGGCTTAGAATGATTAGTTTTAAAGAAATGGAGTTAAAAGCGAATATCGAGTTTTTGTAGTTTGGTAAAAAATACCCTATTCTTCAGAATAGAAAGATTAGCATCAGAGATACGAAAAAATATTTAAATATGAAATTGTAGTTTATATAATTCCCAAGAACTTGGTTTGCAAAAATTTTTTTACGGCAAAACTTGAGTGAGCTATTGACAATTAAAACTTGTAATATCATGCAAAATCCACCTTTACCAACCCTTTCAATGCCACCTCTTTTTGTGACTGAGAATTTTAAAAGGATTTAATATTAACAGCCTTATAGATCTTGTAAAAATCTACAAAACTCTTTTTTAACGAACTTTTTAAGATAAAAAATAAAAAAAGTTACGGTTAAAAAATCAATATATTTTTATGAAAAAAAAGGAGAAATCCAATTGGAAGCATAATAATGTAAGTTAGCGGTGTTTTTAGTCATTGACCTTATCTATTCTTCTTTATTTATGTATTATTAATAAGTTCTAGAAGTTTGACTGGCTTATAATGATTAGTTTTTAAAAAACTGCAGTTTAAAGCGAATAACGAATGATTGCAATTTGGTAAAAATTTTCTTCAGAATAGAAAGCTGATCATCAGAGATATGAAAACATGTTTAAATATGAAATTGTAGGTAATTTAATTTCCAAGAACTTGGTTTAATAAAATTTGTTCTACGGCAAAAATTGAGTGAATCGTAAATGAGTATACCATCGAAAAACATTAATTTTTAGATATAAAACTAACACTTTCGATAGCGAATATATCAAAAACTATTAATTTTGTCAAAAAAAATGTATAGAACATTTTTTGCTTATAATGAATGTTTTTATTAACTTTTGCGGTCAAAATATAATAAAAAATTTCCACCCCCGAGATGGGATGGCAACCACCCCCATGGTAAAAGCGCCTGTCGGCATCATATAGATTTTGATCCATGGACTATCCACTATTTGTTCTCAAATTTTCAAGCAAATTGATCCATTCTGTAAAAATTGTGAGGTGAAAAGCTTTGGTTCCTGGACTATTAATCATTGTACATATTACGAACATATTACTACAGAAAAGTTATTCAATATTAAATTTACTATCGAAATGTTACATTCTAAAATCAAAAATATTTTTTTTACAAAAGTGTATTCAAAAAACTTAGAAATTGAACACGAAAAACGCGCCAAGATACGATTTTTAAAATTTAACCACTCACACCATTTTTGGGACATTTTCCCTGTTTTTTTCACAAATATTGTTCTATAACCTTTTTATATGCAGTTTTAATACGGATAAATAGGAGATCTACTACCTTTTTCATCGAAGAATGCGACGTTAGACCAATAATTGTGTTCACGGTTTATGAATAATTCATTACAAAATGCAACTTGTCTTCTTTTGCGATCGTCGGTCAAAAAATGTTTCGGTGCAGCTGCATAATTTATCTTCTTTTTGTGTAGATATGACTCTGTCTGTTTTCCTATGTACCTCCAGTAAGTTGTCATTCCATCGTTTTCGTTGTCTTCCCACTGATCGTTTTCCTATTGGGGAACCCTCTCTCGCCGTCCTTACTACTCTATTTGTTGTTGTTCGACTTATGTGGTTGTTCCATTCTACTCTTCTGTTTTTTACTTAGTTATTAATGTTGCCTACCTTGCATGTCCGTCGTATATCTGCACTTCTAGCTCTATCCCATAGTGTCTTACCATCTATTTTTCGAAGGGTTTTCATTTCTGCTGTTTCTAGCAACCTTTTTGTGCTCTCAGTATCAGGTCGTGTTTCTGCGGCGTATGTCATTATTGATCTGATAACCGCCTTAAATTTATTTTCTGATGTCTTTAGTTCTCCATATTGTCTCATTCAGGCAACCTCCGGCTCTGTTTGCTTTATTCACTTGATCTTTCACTTCCGTTTCGAGCTTTTCGTAGCTAGTGATACTCTAAAATGAATATCCTAAGCTGCAAAATTAAAAATCTTTAAAAATTGCAAATGTAACAAATGAAAAACGTTTTAAATAAAAAGCTTTCAAAATTTATGGTTATATTTTAGTAGGAGTTATTCCTGGCATCGTCCTTTACAACACCTGATAGGTTTTAAAAATTCCTGAACTATAACACGTTTTTTCACCCTCAGCCTGGGGTCTCTTCATCTTCTTCTTCTTAACTCAGGCGAGACTCGTTAGTCTCTGGCACTTGGTCATAAGACCTTTGTACCAAACCCTGTTCTTCTCCTTAAACTTTAATATGTCCTGTGGCCTCAACGAAGGCCAACAGTTTTCTTATTGGTAGTTTTAGGATATCTTCTGGTTCAAACCTCATTTGACCAGTGAAGTTCTGCCTTACATCACCTAGCACACTGCAATAGCATAGTATGTGTATGGCAGTTTCTTCTTCCATTTCGCACTTTCTGCACCATGGTTCATTCACCTTACCTAGTTTCTATAGGTGATTTCTTAAACGACAATGTCCAGTCACCATTTCAGTGACCGTTTTGATCTCTCGTTTATTGAGGTTCATCAAACTGTTCGAGAGTTTTTTATCAATATTCTTGATTATTTTTTTAGTCTGGATTTGCCCTTGAGTGGTTCTCCATTTATTTTGATGATTCTTTATCAGCCATTTCTGAACCTCGTTTTTCATAGCATCTTTAGTGATGCCACAGAAAGGTTCTGGGCCTTCAAAAGTTTTTCTCGAGCCTTGTTTCGCTAACATATCTGCTCGTTCGTTCCCATGCACCCCTTCATGACCCGGCACCCATACTGAAGACACTTTATTGTCTTTTGCCAGGTTATTGAGGAGATCTTTGCAGTTTCTCACCAGTTTTGATTTGGTGAGAGGGTTCTTTACAGCCAGAATAGCCGATTGGCTATCTGTGTAAATGTTGATTCTCTTAGCTTTAGGGTCCTCATCAATGATTTCATCAATGCAGGCCACCAAAGCAAAAACTTCAGCCTGGAACACTGTTGTATGTTGACCTAGGCTGTAAGATTTATTATAGTTACATGTTTGCCCAAAGACTCCTGATCCAGTACCATGGGCAGTTTTAGATCCATCAGTGAACCATATTAAGTCTCCATTAATATTTGGGACTTTTTGTTCTCTAGATGGTATAATTGTGTTAATCTTCTCAGTGAAGATTAGTTATGGTGTCATCATATCTAAGTTCATCATAAAGATGTATTCCTCAAGTATAGTCCAAGTAATGTTTGTGTGGCTATTCAATACATAATTTGGCCTCCAAGTATTGTTTGCTTTGAGCCTCAGGATGGTCATAAAGGCTGCCGCCGAAATATACAATTCCAGTGGAGGGAGACCTGTGATAGCCTCTAATGAAGCCGTTCCTGTACTATTCAAGGCTCCTGTTATATTTAGAAGCGCTTGTCGTTATAGGGTGGTGAGAGTGGTCACACAAGATTGCAAAGCCGTCTCTCCACCAGAGTACTGACCCATAAGTAACTGTCGGTCGTATCAGTGATGTGTACAACCAACATATCACCTTTGGTTTCAATCCCCAGGTTTTACCTACAACTCGTCTGCAGTTCCAGAAGAGTCGCTTAGCCCTATTGGTTATATTGGTAATATGAGTATTCCAATTGAGTTTCGAATCCAGGGTTACCCCTAGATACTTAACCTCATTGGTTCTTTCCAGTACCTCTCCAAATAATTTCAGCGCACTCAGTCCAGTAAGCTTCCTCTTATTTTTAAAGGCTACCAGTTTAGTTTTAGAAGGGTTCACGGAGAGGTTATCTTTCAGACATCAGTTCTCTATGTAGCGAAGGGCATATCGCATCTGATACGCAACAGTGCTGGGAAATTTTCCCCTAGTTACTATCACGATATCATCTGCGAAACCCTGGACCCAGATTCCTTGGGCGCTTAGCCCATGAATCAGATCATCGACAACTATGTTCCATAATGACGGTGACAATACACCGCCTTGAGGGCATCCCTTAGTTGCCCTCAGATTTATGGTAACTTCATGCGTATCTGTGGATATTATTCTGCTCTGAAGTATCTGAATAATCCACTTGCATGTTGTGTTGTTGATTTTCTTCCTCACCAGTGCGCTTTGTATAGACTCGATTGAGGTATTATCAAATGCACCTTCTATATCTAAAAATGCAGCAAGGGCGACTTCTTTCTGATGCGACTTCTTTCAGCCTGGGGTGTAAGTATTTAAATTCCATGACTTGTTCTATTATCTGACCATCCAGCTCTAATTTACATCTTAGCAGATTTGCTGTTATAACCATGTATTTTGCGTTTGTTTTTTGAAATTAACATGTGCTTAATTTATCAATCCATTTGCTTTAATCCTTCTACGTGCAGTAAGAATGCTGCCCGGAAACGCTGTATCTTCGCTAGCTTTTCGAGCTGTGGCAAAAGAAGCTTCTTTTAGATAATCTGAGAACACATCACCTTGTTGCCCCGTGGAGATGTTGTGCCATCTTGAACCACCCAACCGTCCTAAAAAGTGAAAATGATCCCTTTTTTGTTTGATTTGCCTCTGATTTAACCTTCTTCTAGATTGGAAATTGCTCTTGTTTTTGCGCGTCATTCCAATGCATTCTCAGCAGTTTAGACGTGGTTGATAGCTTTTTAATAAAATAGAATTTGTATATAATAAAATATTTAAAACAAATAGTTTAATAAAATTCTTGACCAGCACTTTGACATTTAGAAATTTGTGCAATACAGAGATTTTGCAGTCTTTATTTCAATGTAAAAATGAAGGTGTAAACTATGCAGTGACTGCAACTGTCACATGTTCGTCTGTGACTTTTAACGTCCTGAATTCAGTGACATACACTTGCGAGCAAAAAAATCGGGTCACTCGATGAATTATACACGTTAGATATTTCACATTTCCTAAACCTATTTTCCTATTTGAATGATTTTTTGAAGATATTCTTTACATATTACATATCTCTCTTATTATCGAACATAAGCGAATGAATCAAAAAACAGAATGTTGAGAAAGCCCAATACTACAATCGAGTTTTAATTTAAATATTTTATATATGCTAGAATATTCCACAGGGTGTTCCGAACTTTATAGAAAAAACACAGTATGATTGTTACACCCGGTATAAAAGGACATTTACCTGTCTAGCAACAATATTATTACATCGATTTTCTTAAATAATAAAGATATAACATACTAAAAAAATTGCTCAAATCGATCAACAGGTTTAGGAAATTCGAGACATCTAATGTGTATAATTCATCGAGTGACCCGATTTTTTTGCTCGCAAGTGTATACATTATACCTATAATAATTACTATTTAACAAAATGAAAATCATACAGGTTTAATATAAACACTTATATTTCTAAACACTTTATTACATAAATCCAATCACAAAATTAATTATCGTTTGTGAAGTATTGTATGATTTTTGCTGCACCAAAACTTTTCACAGCTAATTCTTTTTAATCCATTTTATTAAACAAAAGCTTGAAATGGTTTATTTTGTTAAAAATATTCACCGCTTTTCGGTCGATTTTACTCTTTTTAAATGCTTTTCAAAATCCAAATTGGAAGAATATCTGCATAAAAAAATGTATATGTTTATTAAACTGAATGAATAATTTAGTTTTTCGTTGAATACGTGTTGTTTTCAATGTTTCAAAAACATGGTAACTCGCTGATAGCCAGAAAAATATTTGAATCGTAGTCCAAGCTCTGGATGAAAAAATGTGTTATAATTCAGGAAATTTTGAAATCTTTCAGACGTTGTAAAGGACGATGTCAGATATACCTTCTACTTAAATGTAGTATGTACTTTATTTCCGGTGCATATGTATGCCTCCACTACACATCGGCAGATGCGTCTGCGGATGTATGTATTTCACGTCTGCAGACGCATCTGCAACACACCCGATACTTGTCTGTTTCTCCAGCACAAATCAAAGGATTCAATGCCAAGACTGAACGACCCTTCAGATGTGTGGTCAGCGTATTATGATATATCCGCGGACGCGTCTGCCGATATGTAGAGGAGGCATAATGTTTTTAAGTTACAGTCCTGTGGCAAGGGAGGTACAACGGCCTCTTAATTCAGATGGACTTGCTGCTTACTGCATTGGAAAGTTCAAGTCAAATTCTATCGGATTTGATTATTTGTATTGCTAAAAATTAATTTTTTTATTGTTAAACAAAGCTATAAACACATAGTGTTTCCCGTGCCCGTGCCCAATGCATGCGTTTTAATGAACGTAATTTACGTAGAAATTGTCTGTATGCGCGCCTACTCATTCGATTTTAAATGAGAAATGCATCATTCAAGCACTATGTGTTTATAGCTTTGTTTGTCAATAAAAAATTAATTTTTAGCAAGAAAATAATCAAAACCAATAGAATTTGACTTGAACTTTCAAATGCGCTAAGCAGAATTGCTATTTTATTTTTTAATCAAGTTATTCGGGTTCAAAAATTGCAATTTTTCGATTTTTTTAAAGTTTAACCGCGTTTATGTCGAAAACAATGCATATACATCCCACGAAAAACTTGTAAAACCATTTTTTGCTTAGAATGGCCCAAAAAATACCTACAAAAAAAATGTTTTGTTTTGCGAAAAATCGCTGTTATGTGATTCTTCAAGTTCTTTGTTTATTACAATCTTATCGACATCCGGATCAACTGTTACCCAAAAAATTCGTGCTCTACGGGTCAAAATACATAAAAAAACTTGGGTAGGTCCATCTGAATAAAGGAGGCCGTTGTACCCTCCTGGCGACAGGACTATTATAAAATTTGCAATTTTAAGACACTTTTAATTTTGCAGCTTAGAATATTCATTTTGAAGAAAAACTTTTAAATATAAATTTGTAGGTATAGTCTTCGACATTATTTGACGTCTCGCCGTCTCGGGATAAACAACTAATAATACAGTGATGAGCACGCTAGTAACCGGAAAAGTAGCTCAAAAGATGAAAACATAATATATTGCGAAACAAAAAGAGATGAAACTAGTAGAGGTGGAAATGATCGTTATAAACGTATAAAATAACATTACATTACATAGTTTCCTACCTTCAGACTAGGGATGGGAAAAACCTACCGGTTTAAACCTAAAACCGGTTTTTTTACTTCGCAATAACCGGTGTCACCGGTTGTTTTTTTGTCCCGGTTATAACCGGTTTTTTTTTTAAGTAAAAACCGGTTATTAGGTTTTTACGGTGATTAGGATAAGGTTAGGTATTTTTTGGATACCAATCATAATTATTATTCTGAAGTAATTATTCCAAACAAAACCATAATTCAAATTTTATTTTATTTTATAAAATACAGAAGCAAACTTAAAGTGCAATCTCACATCAGCCAGAAATAATTATTAAGTATTATTATAATATTTCCTTGAAAAGGTATTTGTAATCATAATATTTACATAAGAAGTGATCTGGTTGAATTAGACGCAAACATCATCTATTTTTCACACTTAACTCTTGACATTAAAAGTGTGTGAATGACTTTTTCTGATTACCAAAAATCATGCTCTGACTATGAATATCGACTTACTGATTACGAATACGAATCTCCAAGAATTTCGCTACGTTTTCAAAACGATACACTCATACAGGAAGTATTAAATGAGTTGAAATGTACCTATTCTACAAATATACAAACGTGTTAAAAGTTATACATGTTCTTTCGATAGTACTAATTTTGATCATATTGATATCGAGTCGAATGGAGTATCGCAAACTAAAGTGTATTGTAAATGTAACTTTGTAACCTATTGGATTAAAAAAACCGAAAACCGGTTTTACCAAAAACCGGTTTTCTTTGGCCGGTTATAACCGGCAGGTTAAACCGTAAGCAAAAAAACCGGTATAACCGAAAACCGGTGTTTTGTCAAAAACCGCCATCCCTACTTCAGACCTATCAGAGGAGTATGACAACTGTCACTGTGACAATAGAATTTTATTTGTCACAGACGTCTAAAGGTGGGAAACTATGTCATGTAATGTTTTTTATACGTTTATAACGATAATTTCCACCTCCACTAGCTTCATCTCTTTTTGTTTCGCAATGCATTATGTTTTCCATCTTTTGAGCTATTTTGCCGGTTATTAGAGCGCTCATCACTGTATATAAACAGCAAAATAACCGATCGAGCTTTACAATTTTTTTTATGTTTGGAATTGAAACATCTTCATTTTAAATCTAGTCCACAGTACATCGTCCTTTTTCAAAAATGATTACAAAAGTCTTAAAAATGGTTTTAATTGCTTCGTTTGAGTGAGTCTACCACTTTCTGAAAAATTTCAGAGTGCAGGTCACGCCGGTCACGCAGTGCGCCACGCCTAAACCTATAGCTCTAGCGCGCTTAGGTTTTCTTTTGATTATGCGTTAGAATAAAATAAATTATTTTTGTCGGACAAAAAGAGAGCGCGATCTTCGAGTCCGACACCCGCAAGATGTCACTCTCGCGCGGTACAGGTTTGTTATTACAAAACTCCTAATTTTTAATTGAAAGTATTGATAATTAATAACTAAAGATTGTCGATCTCTTGTCCGACAAATCTACAGCCTCGCTTCTTTAGTCGGACAACGTAAATAGGTCAATTATGGCAAGTTATATTTTGCGATTACAAAATTTCGAACACGAATAACAAGTGATAGATTGGACGGTCCTTTATCCAAATATAGCACTGCCCGACAAAAATGGGGTATCAGGTAGCCAGTCCAACAAATTAATTTCAAAACTTTTTATATCGTAACCGCCACGCTACTAGACACATTGAGCTAATACAGCCCTGGACCCTTCGCTTGTTGCACTGTTTACTTTTATGTCTAGTGACGTCTATAGCGTCAGAAAATGTATAGAAACCGAATATAAACATAGACTAATTACTAGACGTTTCATATCCAAACAAAGCGTTGTCATGAAGCATCTAGACTAGAGGTAGGTGATTTGTGACGATACTGATACTAACAAAGTACAAGTAGACTACCACTGTTTAAAAAGAATTTCATTTGTTATAAGTTTGCGTCATTTTTTTGACGGAAAATTACATTTTTCCATCAATCCAATGGCACTACAGCCCAAATCTAGCCTTGGCCTCCTTCAACAAGCTTCTCCAATCATTTCGACTTACCGCTGTTCTTTTCCATGAACGCGTTCCCAGGAAGTTCCTGGCATTCTCATCGACTTCGTCTTCACATCTCTTTTTAGGTCTTCCAACAGGTCTTTTTCCCTGCATTCTTGCATTTAGCAATTTTCTGGGGATTCTATTCTCATGCATGCGGACCACGTGCCCTGCCCACCGGTATCTCTGCAGTTTAGTGTATTGTGCTAGTGTTGGTTCGCTATAAATATTGCTCGTATATTTCTCTATTATACCTAATTCGCTAGTTGTTATTTTCACTTATTGGACCCAGTATCCTACGTAATATTTTTCTTTCAAACACATCTAATGCATTGGCAGATTTCGGTGTCACCAACCATGTTTCACAGACATAACTTACTATGGGCCTGATTATTGTTTTATAGACCCGGAGTTTTGTTTTCCGGTGTACGTCTCGCGATTTGAATATTTGTCCCATCGCGAAATAGGCTTTATTTGCCAGCACAAGCCTTCTATTTATTTCCGGTTCTTCTTCATTGCTTGCGACCAGATCCATTCCTAGGTACGTGAATCTATTCACATGTTCTATATCGTCAATAAAATGTTGTTGCGCCGCTCTATTTGGTCTGGTTTGTATGAGTAGTTTTGTTTTATTTGTATTTATTGCTAGCCCTACTGCTTCTGCACTCTGTTTCAACTCAACGTAGGTTTCTTCCGCTGCATTCATTGTTCTGCTCATTATGTTTATATCATCTGCGTATGCTGCTAATTGGGTAGATTTGCTTGTAAGTATGTCATTTCCTCTCACCGTCAACCGTCTAATTACATATTCAAGAACAAGATTAAAAAGCGTTGGAGCCAGTCCGTCGCCTTGTTTCAGTCCTTGCGTTATCGTAAACGCATCAGTCATCTGTCCTTGAATACATACCTGTGCTTCTGTTTCTGTCATTGTCATTTGGACTAGTCGTATTAATTTTGATGGTATGCCAAATTGTTCCAATATATTAGGTAGAATTGTTCTATCTATTGAATCATAGGCTTGTTTAAAATCTACAAAGAGATTGTAAACGTCCATGTCATATACCAATGCTTTGGCTAGTAATTGTTTAACTGTAAATAGTTGGTCAATGGTAGATCTATTTTGCCTAAACCCTGCTTGATATTCCCCGATGATTTATTCCGTGAGGGGTTGAAGTCTTCGATTAAGGATGTTTGTGAATATTTTGTATCCCGAACAAAGTAAAGAGATGCCTCTATAATTCTGACACAACAGTTCGTCTCCTTGTTTATGAATAGGGCACATTATAATTTTCTTCCATTATTGGGGGATTTCTTCTTCTATCCATATCTCTCGTATTAGCTGGTACATCTGTTGTATCAAATTCCTTCCTCCTTGCTTGAGTAGCTCTGCCGGTATTTTATGTATTCCCGGTGCTTTATGGCTTTTTTGTATGTGACTTGCCGTTTGGACCTCCTCTAGCGTTGGGGGTCTAGTTAATTCATTTTCTTCTCCATCTTCCCCCAGCCATTGTTGTTGTAGCTCCTGCCGTGCCTGCTGCTGCCTCTGTTGTTGTAATGGTGGTTGTGCCCCTTTGTTTAATACTTCCTTAAAATATGCCATCCAGGTTATCTTACAGGACAAAATGGAGTATCAGATAGCCAGTCCAACAAATTAGTTTTAAAACTTTTTATCCCGTAACCGCCACACTACTAGACACATTGTGCTAATACAGCCCTTGACCCTTCGCTTGTTGCACTGTTTACTTTTATGTCTAGTGAAGTTCAGAACGTCAGAAAATCTATAGAAACCGAATATAAACATAGACTAATTACTAGACGTTTCATATCCAAACAAAGCGTTGTCATGAAGCATCTAGACTAGAGGTAGGTAATTTGTGACGATACTGACAAAGTACAAGTAGACATAACTGTTTAAAAAGAATTTCATTTTTATAAGTTTGCGTCATTTTTTTTGTCGGACCTTTTTAATAAACATATTATTATTTAACCGTTAAAAAAATTAAAATTATGACTTTTGTAATCGCAAAACGTACCCGGCGATAATTAACATATTTATGTTGTCCGACTAAAGAAAAGAGGCTGTAAATTTGTTGGACAAGAGATCGACAATCTTTAGTAATTAATTATCAATACTTTCAATTGAAACTGTCAATTGAAAATTAATAAAAAATAAAAAATATTAAAATTATGACTTTTGCAATCGCAAAATATACCCGGCCATAATTAACATATTTATGTTGTACGACTAAAGAAACGAGGCAGTAAATTTGTCGGAAAAGAGATCGACAATCTTTAGTAATTAATTATCAATACTTTCAATTTTAAAATTAAGTAACGTTTGCACGTATCCAGTAACTGTCGCCAGTCTCACTGGAATACGAGTGCTTGACTAAGACAGCGCTGGATAGGTTCGTTTAAACGTATCCAGTAACTGGCGCCAATCTCACTGGCACTGTGATTAAAAATCCTAATACTGCCACTGAAACCACAGGTACGAGGCGCCAGTAACTGGCGCCAATCTCACTGACACTGTTATTAAAAATCCTAATACTGCCACTGAAACCACAGGTACGACAGCGCCAGCGACTGGAACGCTGTGTTTACACGTGTCTACAACCATGGGCACGGGGTTAAAGGGGACGCGGACGAGGGCCACTGGCATGAAAAATAGACCATATTCGAGACAGCGCTGGACTGGAGCAAAAAAGCGTTTACATGATGCCACTACCATGCCAGCACTGTCGCTTCAGTGCGACTGGCGCCAGTTACTGGATACATGTAAACCTGCCTTAAAGAGATTTGTAATAACAAACCTGTACCGCGCTAAACGCCCCCTTTTTTGTGCGACAAAACTAATTTATTTTATTCTAACGCATAATCTTTTGAATAAAATAAAAAATTATAGTTTTGCAATCACAAAACCTAAGCGCGCTAGAGCTACAGGTTTAGGCGTGGGGCATTAAGAAAGGCGTCCAGCCTGCACTCTGAAATTTTTCAGAAAGTAGTAGACTCGCTCAAACAAAACAGTTAAAACCATTTTTAATACTTTTGTGATCATTTTAAAAAAAAAAGTCTATGTACTGTGGACTAATCTTTAAAGAATAAAAAAAGTTATTTGTACAATTTCATACAACTTTCTATTTGAAAGTTTTTCTCGAAAATGAATATCCTAAACTTCAGAATATTAAAAATATCTAAATATTGCAAATATTACAACTTAAAAACGTTATAAATAAATTTTTACCCAAAATTAGGTGCTACATATTAATAGAAGTTATTCCTGACATCGTCCTTTACAATGCCTGATGGGTTTCAAAATTCCTGAATTTAACACGTTTTTGGCCCACAGTAACAGGACTATATTTGAATTTTTAAACAAAACCGAAACAATGACCAATTTAATTATAAATGAACAAAGCATACG
Organism: Diabrotica virgifera virgifera; assembly: GCF_917563875.1. Taxonomy (NCBI): domain Eukaryota; kingdom Metazoa; phylum Arthropoda; class Insecta; order Coleoptera; family Chrysomelidae; genus Diabrotica; species Diabrotica virgifera. The sequence goes on from NC_065449.1 coordinate 217,337,109, forward strand.
AAAAAGACTTTTATTTTTAGTAGTAGTAAATTTTATGTGTAGATAATGTATATAAAAATAGTATACAAAATATGCCAAAGAGATAGATATAGTGTAAAGATATATATGTTAAAATATTTTAAAAATAAAAACTGTTTGATCCAAAGCATCCAACTTTTTTTGTATTACTTTCTAGTTAAGACCATAATTATCAAGAACGCAGACACCCCACAAAAAGAGGATACCAGTTTTCGGAAAGAACCTAAACTTAATATAGGTTAAAAATATTAATAGTACTTAAAAATGAAGTTGAAGCAGTAATTATGAGGCAAAAAGTCATAAACTTGCTGGTCCATATAATGCATCTATTTAAATTATTTGGGACATAGATGAGAAACAAGCAGGTTTCATCCCCAGACCTGGCTATATAGGCCTGGATCCCGTTTACAAAAAAAAGTTGATTAATAGCAAGCTGAAAATTTGTTCATAGCTTAACGGTGTCTAGTCGGACAAACTTTGATGTATGGGAACACTGGAACAGGGTAAGTTTTAATTATGGAACAGGTTAAAAATTTGAAACGTCAGACTACGAAAACGTTCCATGCATTTTGTCGGACAGAACTTCCAATTAATTTGTTACCATTTCATTAAACTCTCATGCAAAAAGCAGACTGGTATTTATCAGCAACTCAGCATTTTAATAAGTCCAACACGAAGAACATGTCAAATTGCAAATTGAAGTTGCAAGAGATAGCTGCTGACATTCTATAGTTATTAAGGAGGGGCGTTTTCATTATTTTACACGAAATAGGTGTGGGAAAGCTGTGTGAGCAAAAACATAAACCAATTAATGAAAATCGACGATATTTGGTATAAGTCTGAATTTTTTTGTTGGTATATAAGGACAGATGAAACATGGATCCATCTCTTCACTTCGGAATCAAATCGATCATCATCTGAGTAGACAACTTGAAACCTCTATACTCTGGGTATTGAGATTTAAGACTCTAATGAAGAGGGGCTTAGCTCAGACGAACAAATCAATTGGGTAGAGAGACACTAAATCTCAAGTGAGTACTCGGGCTAGCTTCAATGCACTGAATATTGGCTTTAGAGATATAAGATAGGTTGGATAATGAAATGATTGAAACAAGGAAGAAAATGAGACCTGTTAATACAAAAAATGGAAGGCAACTAGATAGGAATGCTGGAAATAGAGAGATATGAAAAGTAGGACAAGGAGAGAAGAAGGGCGCAAACTCGGGCTATCTGTGCCTAGAATTCGAAAAGTTTACTTTACTTTACCTTTAGCGAAAAACCTACCTTCTGGGCCTAGAATTTAAACAGCTCGAGATTTTTGAAGTAACAAACGACAGGAAATAAATGAGACTTGATACAATGACCTGAAATACAAAAATACTCAACTTATCTTGTCTTGCTATATTTATACTGATAATAAAGACTGAAATAAAAAATCAACCTTACTAGTAACAAATATATTTATAATAAATATGTTATATATCTATAACCAATTATTAATATATAAAACGCAAAACTGAATAACAGTGGTAGTGGGTGATGTAAATATCAAACAGGACCTAATGGCCATTAAAGAAGCAAATATCCACTACCACTGAGCCAAGCAAGGTATTGATAGCAAAATCCAAAAACAAAGTCCGTTAGAATAACAAAAAGGTCTTACAACTAAAAGTTACTTAACTTACTTAACAACAACTAATATTACTTAATTGAACTAGACTAAAGTGAGATACACGACAAGAACATCTACGGTTACCAAAAAATTAGTGTCTCACCTAGCAAAAATAATAGTTATATAAATAAGTTGGTCAGTGACTCTTTATATCCTATTTAAAAAACAAACCCTATTAGACATATTCCCTAATTTTAAAACCTCGACATAAATTTTAACAACCCTATTCCCTATCAAATTTTAATATGCAATTATTTATAATGATTATTTACCAAGACTTATTTAATTGAAAAAACTACTGCTTATATGGAACAAGACAAAGACCTCAAAACCCTATCTATCAAGAAAATATGTACCTAGTTTACTTGATCGTATGCATACGAATAAGTTTACACTGTAAGCAAATATATATTAACCAAGATGTGTAACGGAAAAGTAAATAAAACTTAGCTTTTACAACAGCCGCTTGTTAAAATAAAAGTCCATAGGAAAATCCTCTTGGCACGGCAAAAACTATTTGGCTGCTGTGGTGGGTAAGTTTTACTGGAAAATCCTGGATGTAGTAAAAATCAGGTAATGGTATATCCAAGTAAAAGCAGCAAACTCTAGGGATAACCCATACCCGAGTTGCTAACCATCAGGTACTAACCGGTACATAATTAAATATTCAAGTAAATTTTCAAGTGACTAATTTTTACGCGACGTAAAGTGACGGAATCTAAAATGTAAATTTTATCAAATTTAATTACATGATTTATTACAATCTGTGTACTAGAACAGGTTCACTGCACTGAAGCCAAAACAACAACATTAAACACCAGATTAGGTATAATATGTCATTTCAAAATTTCTGAAGCTATTTTCAATACAGACATGACAGGGACATGTGCATGAGAGAAGACTGTCTGATATTCGTTAAAACTTTTTTAAATATTACCTCATATAAAAAAAATATAAAAAAGCCTAATGATAGGACATGAAACAAATTGGAATTAAAGTTTGGCAATAGAAAAAACATGACCTTATAATGTTCTTGGCAAATGAATAAAGGATATTATGGTATATTTTGAAATTTTTTCTTAATCAAAATTAATAACTATGGATAAGGAATGGAATATCTACAATGGTGAATTGGATTTTATGACGAAGAAATGATAGATATATAAATGTATTACTTACTGAAACAAGCAGACACGTTTAGGTAATCTACTTCTGTTGTGTGGAGAAGTCCAAAGAGATTTAATTTTGGTTTGATAGTTTTGTAAATGGTATTGGCTGATGTTCGGTTCCCTTTTAATTATATGTAATTCATTTCCATCCAAAATATTTTTCCAATTCCGTCACTTAAATAATCGTGAGAATAATTCTAAAAATGGCGTGTCCACTTTAACAGAGTTTGACCAACTGCTGTCCAAATCGACAAAATCGATTTTTGTTCCCCTCCTAAAACGTTGTCGCGCGTGTGAAGAGAAATATCGTTGTAAAATCGATCGCGGGCGTATCACAAGGAATTTCTTGAGAGATATTATTAACGCAATTTTAATTGAATTAATTTAATTAAGAGCGTAACCGCTACAAGCTCCCGGATAAAGCCGCCCAAGGCGAACAAAGATACAACAAACAGCCGGAAAGGTTATGGTCTCTATATTTTGGAACCCACAGGGAACTATTTTCGTTGACTGAAAAATAGAGAAGCAATCAACAGCTACTACAATATTGGTTAATTAGAGTATTTGAAGACCGAAATCTCAAGGAATATGGCTCATTTGTTTTAGAAAAAAATTATTGTTTCATAAAGACAATACACCGTGCCACAATGGAAACGGTGGCAAGAATGCACAAATAGGGCTTTGAATTGCTTCCACATTCACCGATTAGTCCAGATATGGCTCATAGTGACTACCATATTTTTTCCGATTTTAAAGAAATGTCCTGAGGCGAGACGTGTTGCTCCGATGAGACGACTGTGTCGTCTTAAATGGACTGTATATTCTGTTGCCCATTTTGATAGCTGCTTTGCTATTGGATTTTTCGTACCATAGGTAAGTAATTTTTTAAACCAATTTTACTTGTACATAACATAAAAAAGTCTAGTATTAACATCAAATTCTCAAATGATTTTATGGAGAGATTATCTCCAAAAAATACTTTAGAAGTAATAATGATACTTAGGGCCAATTTCTCATATCGAGTTCAACTCCAGTTTAACCTGAACTTCTAGTAAACGTCAGTTTAAAGTCAAAATCGTCTTTCTCAATTCCCGTTCAACCGATGGCAGTTTAAACTTGAACGATGCTTGAACGGTGGAATTCGGCCGTTCAAAGATTTTAGAACTCAGTTCAGATGATTTCATGGACTACGCATGCGTTGTATTAACACGAAACGCTGTCATAATATAAATATATCCTATTTTATTATATTAAGCCTAACGATAAACGATAACATTCTTTGTGTTTTTATAATATTTATTTATAATTATTAAAATGACTATTTGATTATAAATACTTAAATTTAACTTTATTCAAAAACAGCATAAAAAAGGTAGTTCAAAATGGCGACAGTTTTTTACCTTTTGCCATCTATTGGCATTTCTCGAAAGCTGTAGAACGAGCACTGACATGAACGCGCAATGAGAAATGCATTCTAAACAGAACCGGAGATCACCCGTGAACCCGGTTCAACTGAACCATAGATTAACGCAGGTATGAGAAATCGACCCTTAGTGTCAATAGAAACTCTAAAATAGGTCAGCTGTTAGCTCTCAACAAACTTATATCTACTTCAGAATTATAGTCAACTACATTCATCATATTCGGCATGCTTCCCAAAAAGTAAATTAACACACAACAAGGTAGGTATTTAGGTACTAATTAGGTTGAATATACAAATGGAAAGTTTTAATGGAGAACTGGAAAGTTGCTAACAAACTTTTTGTATACTGTTAGGTTAGGGAATATTCATATTTTCAAATGTTCACTGGAATGTGATCATAAACGATATAGAACGGCTTACTTTGTTTAGTTGTTTAGTCTTGTATTTAAAATCGGTTAAAGTAAATATTAATTTCATCATCTTAAAGGGTTGGTGCACAGCAAAACATTAATTTCGTTTTGGGAAAATTATAGGGTAAATAGGACTTAATAGTAAATATGAACATTATAACAGAAAAAGCAGATGGGGGCGATTAGCTTAGCTGTAGAAATAAAATAAGTATCTATATACAGGGTGAATTAAAAACAAATAATTGGACTTAGTAAGTTCTAAGTTTTCACCAAGAGTGACTGAAAGTAGAACCGGAAGTCTATATTTGAACTCTTCGTGTAACTTTACATCGATTCATACACGGTTTCACTAATTTTGAGTCATTTTTACTAAACTTTTAAAACAGTACTTCCGGTTACATTTCTAAAACTGGAAGTCCTAGGTCAAATTTCTCAACTTTAGTACCATCCTTGGAGATAAACTTTCATTCAACACTTCATTTGTTTTTCTACCTGTTATAATGACGGAGAAGTTGTGTTTACAATCAGACGGACATGCAACGTTGCCACAATTTTTCAAAATTTGGTGAAAACAACAATGGGCCAATTGTAAGTACAGTGAAACCTCAATAAGTCGGATTAATCGGGACCGAGGCCGATCCGGATTATCGAAAATCCGGATCAGCCGGAGAATATGGTAAAAATTAGTAAAATACATATAAATAATAAAGAAATACACATTACAGTAGCAAAAAACATGAAATACCTACATAGGTACAGTACATCTAAATTACGTACGGTTGTACACAGTATTGTTTATTTGTTGGTAAAAAACTCAAAGTGAAAAAATGTTTGTTTTTTTTATGAAAATCGGTCCGGGTTATCGGGGGCCGACTTATTGGGGTTCCACTGTATATAAACAGATACCAAAAATAGTCTTTTACTTAATTACGTGCTCACAAATGAAAACAATGAGGAAGAGAAGAAAGATTTCTCTGAGCAACTCCAAGCAACATACGACAATGTAAATAATAAATACCTACAAATGAGATTCGAAAATGCAATACATTTACTCTCAAAGTGAAAGTGATTTACAATGTATGCTGCACCAATTTAACATAACCGCCTGAAAATTTAACATGTTAATTTCCCAAAAAAGAAGATTAAATGGAAGAATGGCAGAAGTGGAAGATCAAGTGAATAGACCAAACAGAGCCGCAGGTTGCCTGAATGACACAATATGGAGAAATAAAAATATCGAAAAAGAAATGAAAGCCAGAATTCACAAAACAGTCATCAAACCAACAATGACATATGCGGTAGAAACACGACTCAATACAGAGAGGACGAAAAATTGCTCGAAACAGCGGAGATGAAAACACTTCGAAAAATTGATGCTAAGAATCTATGGGACAAGCTAGAAGTACAGATATACGACGGAGATGCAAAGTGGACAACATCCATAACTGGATAAGAAAGAGAAGAATAGAATGAAATGGAACAAGAACTTACTAGAGGCACATTGAAAAAACAGAGTCAAGTCTATACAAAAAAAGAAGAAGAAGAACAAGAAGAACAAGAAGAACAAGAAGAACAAGAAGAACAAGAAGAACAAGAAGAACAAGAAGAACAAGAAGAACAAGAAGAACAAGAAGAACAAGAAGAACAAGAAGAAGAACAAGAAGAAGAACAACAAGAAGAGCAAGAAGAAGAATGAGAAAAAAGAAGAAGAAGAAGAAGAAGCGTTTCAAAAATATTAATTGGAGCCATGGAGGCTAAGGTGAGGAATGATGATACAAGACATAAATCAGTTATAGGAAAGGATGGAAATTACGAGAAAGATAAATATGTAAATGGAAGTCGACTAAAACAGTTTTGAGAACAAAACGAGATTATAATAGATGGAAATATGTTTTAGGATAAAAAGATACACAAGGTAACGTAGAGGTCTTTAGGAGGAAGATGCAGAAATCAAATCAATTATTTACTAATCCAGTCAAAATGAAAAAGCTGGATACTAGATGTTAGAAGCCCACGAGGAGCAGATGTGGGATCAGACCACATACTATTCAGGGCAAAATGAAGAAAAAAATTGAGCTATAATAAGAACAAACATAAATCAAATTCAGATAAAGACTGAAAATAAACCGAACAACATCCCCTCAAAATGATCAGTGTAGGAAATATGGAGTAATTATAAGGCAATGTGAAAATCTGAAACCGAAATTAATGGAATGAAAAAAAAGGGAAAACAGAAAATGGATAACCCAAGACACATTATATTGACCAGATATAATGAGTCAAAGATAATAACTAGAAGGTAGAAACAAAATCAAAGAAATGTTACAAAAGGAAGAAACCGAAAAAAAGCGCTAGAAAGAAAATACAAAGGAAACATATATAGTGTGGCAGATTCGTGCAAATATTATTAAGAATTGCACATTTAATGATACAAGCATATAATTTGGTCCACATATACTGCACATACAGAGGTTCAAATTTAGATATGAGTCCATCTCAGATTTTGCCTTTTACAAAAATGGCGGTCATTCAAAATGGGCGACTATACATATGTGACTAATAGCACGATATCTTTTGAATGGAAAGTCCGATTTTAACCAAATTTGGTATATAGGTTCTTTTTGTGATTTACAAGATCGTTGTCGTGAACTGGAAGAATCGGTTTACTAGAAGTTGTGTTTTCCTGGTTTTTTATGTAAAACTATTTTATATTATGTAAATAATTTATTTCCAATTGTTTCACCCTATATATAGTATTTTTTCAAAATTGTAATACCACCATTGAAAAGAGCTTAAGAATATGTTTTAGGAAATATTTTGAACTTTTTAGTTATGTGAATTACCATTTAATAAATGCATAACGTATCTGCACATATACCTATGTGTGGCAGATGCGTGCAAATATTATAAGAATTATTGTGAATTTAATAGTAAAAGCATATAATTTGGAACACATATACTACACATACAAAAGTTTAAATTTAGATATGAGACCATCTCAGATTTTGCCTTTTACAAAAATGGCGAGCATTCAAAATGGTGGCTATACATATGTGACTAATAGCACGATAACTTTTGAACGAAAAGTCCGATTTCAGCCAAATTTGGCATCCAGGTTCTTTTTTTTTTATGGATAAGATTGAAGTCCTGAACCGGAAGAATCGGTTTACCAGAAGTTGTGTTTTTACTATTTCTTATGTAAAAATATGTTGGTTTTTTTTCAATTTTTTCACCCTGTATATATTAATTTTTCAAAAAGGTAATACCGCCATTGAGAAGAGTGTAAAAATATTTTTTAGGAAAGATTTTGAAATTTTTAATTATGTTAATTACCATTTAATAAATGCATAACGTATCTTCACATGTACCTATTACCTATGTGCGGCAGATTCATTTTGAATGCCCGCAATTTTTGTAAGAAAAAAACAAAATCTGAGATGGCGTCATATCTAAATTTGAATCTTTGTGTGTGTAGTGTGTGTGGTCCAAATTATATGATTTTATCATTAAATGCACAATAATTCTTATATTATTTGCACGAATCGGCCGCACATGGGTGAATAGGTACATGTGAAAATACGTTATGCATTTATTAATTGGTAATTAACATAACTAAAGAGTTCAAAATATTTCCTAAAAAATATTTTTACGCCCTTTTTAACGTCGGTATTAACTTTTTGGAAAAATTAATATATACAGGGTGAAAGAATTGGTAAAAAACAACATGCTTTTACATAAAAATCGGTAAAAAACAACTTCTGGTAAATCGATTCATCCGGTTCAAGACCTTGGTCTTACACATCAAAAGAAGAACATATATACCAAATTTTGGTAAAATCGGAAATTTCGTTCAAAAGTTATCGTGCTATTAGTCACATATGTATAGTCGCCATTTTGAATGCCCGCCATTTTTGTAAAAGGTAGAATCTGAAATGGCCTTATATCTTAATTTGAACCTTGATATGCTTAGTACATGTGGTCCAAATTATATGCTTCTACCATTAAATGCACAATATTTCTTATAATATTTGCACGAATCTGCCACACATAGGTACATGGTACATGTGAAGATACGTGATGCATTTATTAAATGGTAATTAACATAACTAAAAAGATCAAAATATTTTCACTAGTAATACCACTAGAGGTCAAATTATTTCCGGAAATTTTTTTGAGATCATGAATATTTTGAAAATTTCCCGAGTCGCAGACGAGGGAAATTTTCTAAAAATATTCATGATCAAAAAAAATTTCCGGATATTAATTTGACTTCAACTTCAATTAATTTGTCAGCAATTATTTAGGCTTTCAAATTCGTAATTTCTACTCATTGTAGTTGCATGGGAATACCATTTCAAGATAGAAAATAGTATATTCTTCAATTTTACATAAGTTTTGAGTAACTACAAGTGATAGAAAATGAATCAAAACTAAATTATGTAAACAAATAAAAACCAGTCTGTCAAAAATGTTCTGTTATTGTAAACGTCAAAAAATTTCCACTATAATTCGCTGTTGGGTACCCCACGAGCAAAAAATTTCCGATAAAATACCTCCGTTGCCATGGTGATCTGTCAAAATAACGTATTTTGATTGGTTCAAAATTACAGGTGTGGAATTTTCTACAAAATTATTTTTACGCTCTTTTCAATTGCGGTATTACCTTTTTGAAAAATTAATATATACAGAGGGAAAAAATTGAAAAAAAAACATATTTTTACATAAACAACGAGTAAAAACACAACTTCTGGTAAACCGATTCTTCTGGTTCACCACATCCATCTTATAAATCAAAAAGAGAACCTATATACCAAATTTGGTTGAAATCGGGCTTTTCGTTCAAAAGTTATGATACTCATAAACACATATGTATAGCCGCCATTTTGAATGCCCGCCATTTTTGTAAAAGGCAAAATCTGAAATGGCCTCATATCTAAATTTAAACCTTTATTTGTGTAGTATATGTGGCCCAAATTATATGCTTGTATCATTAAATGTGCAATTGTTTCACATATCGGCCGCACTAATGTTACCAAGCAAGTCAGAGAATATAGAAGGCATTACTTAAATGATATGCTCAAAATTTCTGACCGAACTACGCAGAAAGTCGACATGAGAACACAATACATCATCATAAGAAAGTGGACAGGAAAAACGCTAAAAAGTAGTGATCAAGTCAAAGAAAAACAAGGAAATATAATCAAGGTGATACAGTAGCGATCAACAGGTAGCCAAAACGCGTTCCAAGATTGCGGCTGTAATTTTGAATATTTTTTCGAGATATTTGGCACACTTATTCGTAATATAATAAAGAATGGCGGTACAGAGCCCAATTTGAAAATATATTAATATGTGGAAATTACTCTGTAATTAAATACAATATTAAAAAACAAGCCTGTACCGCCATTAAGAAGAACAAAAAAATACACTTTCTTTAAATAAACTTTTTTATCCGATGCCTAGATTTTGTGTCATTTTGGAACTACTAATGAAATAAAAAATTTTAGTAGTTCCAAAATGACACAAAATCTAGGCATCGGATAAAAAAATTTATTTGAAGAAAGTGTATTTTTTTGTTCTTCTTAATGGCGGTACAGGCTCTTTTTTTTAATATTGCATTTAATTAAAGAGTAATTTCCACATATTAATATATTTTTATACGTGTGCCAAATTTCTCGAAAAAATATTCAAAATTACAGCCGCAATCTTGGAACGCGTTTTCGCTACCTGTTGATCGCTACTGTTTCCTCTTAAAGCATAACATGAAATAATACAAAAATGGAAATGACACTTCGAAGAAATATACTTTAAACGCCAGGCTACAGCAAATATATGTATACGAAGAAAATGAAATACAGGAGAAAAACGTTACCACAGACGAAATTAAAAAAGAAGAAATCCAAAACACACTGAAACAAATTTAAAATTGCAAAAGCCGCTAAAAATGACAACCTACCTACGGATAGATTTAATAAAGTCTGGCGCAAACAAATTAGTAGAAATGTTACACAAGATCTTTAACAAGACATATTTCAACGAGTAACTATAATAATGATATCCAAAGAAATGGAACTAGGGTGTAATCATTAAGATACCAAAAACAGAGGTTAAGTACATGCGGGAATTGATGAGCGAGAATACTGCTGAGCGCCATATCCCAAATTAGGTCCAAGATCATATTGAATAGACTGAAGTCAGGGCTTGAAAAAAGACTCAAAAGCAACCAAGCAGGCTTTGGCGCTAAACACTCCACTATCGACCACATTTGTTCTCTAAGAATTATCTTGGGACAAACTAAGTTTGATCTTATAAATATCGAGAATTACTTTCAGTTAAAATTTTACTCAGATTGCTGAATATTCTAAATCTTTTTTTCTTTTTCTTCTTCTTCTTTTTCTTCTTTAGCCCTTGGACATCCACTCCTGAATAAAGGTCTCGCCATGAGTTCTTCACTCTTCTTTCTTTTGTGCTGTTTCCTTTATATGTTATCTTAGCTCTCATAGCTCGTTCGATGTTATTTGATTTTTATTTGATTTAACATAACCGAGATAAGATAATATGAACCTAATAACAAACTATAATGAACTATATTTATCTAATATTTCAGAACAATTTACTCATTATATAGTTTCCTACGTTTCATCTACTGGAAATATGCATTCACGATTCTCTCTAATAGTCATATTTTTCCATGGCCTGCCTTGCATAAATCCAAGCTCGTTTACCTGTATTTATGTTACTTCACGTATTAGAACGGTATTAGGCCGTATATTATTCCCTCCCATGTTTTCATGGCATGGCTAAGCAATTGTGGGGCCTTATAATGGCCATTACGGGCATGTTAATGATATATATGGCATGTAATTCGGCCACTTATCCCCCAATAAAACCTTTTTTTGTAGCAGATAGAAATATTTATTATGGAAGATTAAATAGATAAGGGTAAATTTAGCTGAACTTATTATTACTTTATCTATCTATTGTATTGTATGGTAAAAAAGCAATAGGGAGTATATCATAAATGGTTAAATGACAGAGAAAAGAAGAATATAAAAGTGAACATCGGAAAGCACGTGACAAATTTAAAACCGACGTAATAAACGCCAAAAATCAAAAATGGAAAGATAAATGTCAGGAGTTGGACATATTCATCGGAGAGAGAAAATTTAGAGAAGCTTGGAGATTTATTAAGAATGTACGAACCAACAAAATAGAAGAAACTGTGATCAACCTTACAACAACAACGAAATCTTTCTGCTCATAATGTAACAGTATCTCTCATATAACTGCCTTCTTCAATTCGAATTAATTGTAATGAAACAGCAGATCATTTTGCCAAAGATACTAATCACACTACTGGAATTGCCACAATTCGACTTGCTAGCGATCACTCGTTTTCAAAAAGTCAGTAAATGATGCCTGTAAAAACTTATGGCAGCATTTATTCGTCATCTCTCTCAACTTTGTAACTAGAAGAGAAACATCGAGTATTAGAAGACTCAGCATTAACCACACCAACCTTACTTACGATTTCTTGATGTATTCAGGAACTCGTCCAACTTTCCTCCATTGCAATGTTTACCTGACCATCAAACACGTCCTCACCGACTGTAAATCATTCACCAACCTGTAAAAATAATTGGATTTGGAACCTACTTCTAAGGAAATACTCAACAACACTACAGAGGTAATGAAAACCATGCTGTTTTAAAAACCGTCCAGTTCTACCGCCCAGATCTTAAATATTTAATGAACAAAATAAAACAGACCTGTGATCAGTATGGATTAAAACTCAACATTAAGAAAACTAAATATATGATAGTTAGCTAACAATATTATATAAAGGATGACGGTATAACAATAGGAGATGCCACACTGGACAGAGTAGAGAAACTCGTGTATCTCGGCAGTAATATCAATGAGAAATGGGATCCAACCGCAGAAATTGAAAGCCAAATAATACGCCAGGGAAATAAGACAAGAATATACCATGTTCGGGACACTTGAGCAGCCAGGTTGCAAATGGGTTTTTTGGGTACTATATACCTAATATATTATAAATACAAAAATGACCGTCACAGTTCAGACGAGAATTTTAGTTATTAACAAATAAGTGTCAAAAATGGCAGTTTTCGTTTAAATCGCCACAGGTAAAAATAGGGTAATTAATCATCTTATTTGTAGTATTCGTCTTTTAGTAGATGAGAAAAAGTTTAAAATGGCAGTTTTTGAATGTTGGTCCGATCATTTGTTGCTTCGGAAATTTCAAATTAAAACTAAAATTTCGAAAATAAAAAATTTGCTATAACTTTTGCGAAAATGGCCTTTAGACTTTCATATTGCAAGAAAAGTTAAGTCAAAAAGCCCATATAACGCACAAAAAAGTTTAAGACGATTCGTCAATTAGTTTAAATTTTATTAAATTTGATTATCCCAAAGAGCTTTTTTGCAATGTTAGGCATCAAAGAAACATCAAAGAAACATGAAACGTAAATTACGTTTCATGGAAATAAAACACCGCTAAGCAAATATACGTCCAGCCATTTATGAAACTCTCCGAAAATAAAAATTTGTCATGAGCATGAATCACACTTGTTTCATTGGTAGGCGGACTTTGAGATTTGTTTAGCAGCGTTTTATTTTCATTAAACGTAATTTACGTTTCATGTTTCATGTTTTTCGTTTCATGTTTCTTTGGTGTGCGGCTTGCCTTATTGTTCAGAAAATAAGAATGATATAGCAGTTCTGTGGAAACCACGTGAAAGAAGAATAAATATTTTAAACAAATTAAAAAAAATCAATAAGAAGTTATTTTTATCATTCCGAAAACATTTCACTAAATTAGAGTCATTTTTGGCTTACCTATAAACAATTTGAATAACTTTGTTAATATTGACTCTAGATTAAAACTATTTTTAGACTCTAGATTAAACTTTCAGTGAACAATTTCCGCTATAAAATTGTTTAATTCTATTTATTTATATAGGATTTACAGCGCTCCAAACTTGACCAGATTGTCGAATGCTCATAGGCATACAATAAAAACAAAAGTTAGGCTTACTTTTCTATCTATATATATTTTTTATTTATACAATTTATTATGATTTTAACATTCCTATGCTATTAGTAATCTGTTTTTGATCTTTCTCCCCACTATAAAACTTATAACCCTAAGCATATATAGAAAAGCCCCAAGAAGTGGTTTGAGGACAAATTTGCCGGTTCAGAAGAAGAATGACGCAACCTCAAAATGCAAAATTCTTAAGAAGAGCCAAAAAACGATGTTTAATATCAAAATCATAAAGTATGATCAAAATTAGCCATTCACCACACCGTGGTCAGGATCTCGAGATATAAGCGTTTTTGGGGTGTGCCGCTTGTTTATGAAGTAACATAACTTTTTTCCTATTGTATATTTTGACTTAAAATTTTCCAAAACACTTCTTCATGAAGTATGTTTTATTGTTATGTTGGTTAAAATTATAAACTAAAAAATTTGTCACTCAACTTTTTTAAGTAAACATGAAACTAACGAAATATGATGACAAAATGTTTAAAAATTAACAACTCCTTTTTTAATGTGTTTAGACATTTTGGACAAAATTTTTATCTACATACTTCAAAGATGACACAGTAGAATTTTCAAAAGGAAATATTTACAACGACCAAAGAAAATTTGAAAAATCATCAAAATTGATTTTTGGCATTTTTGTATAAAATTTGATTTTTGAACATGTTCCATCAACTCCAGATAAAAATAAACTTCATATTCGGATTCAGCGACCTCGAAAACACAAAAATAGACCAAAACTGGTCATTCACCTTAAATTTGATTTTCATGGTCGGCATAACGGTTGATGCTGCTCGCCTGATATATTATAGATAGAAAAGTATTGTATTCCTATCAGAATTCGACAATCTGGTCAAGTTATAGTAGGTACATTTGTATGTATGCATTGCATAAATACAAATGTGCTTCTCGAGCTTAAAAATAGATAATAAAATATCTAACAATAGTACGGGAAAATACGTAAGTGTGAGCCACGTTCATTATTCACTAGTAATGTCAACCCACCTTTAGTATGACTGTAAATACCATCAAATGATATTAATTGTTTCGAGTGTTAAATGATTGTCGTTTTCGTGAAAAAGTGACATTTATTAAAGTCTAAATAAAAAATACACTTTGTAATCCAAAGAATAATAATTATACAAAATAGAAGACATGACAACAGAAACCCAGCACTGTATAAATAGTGCATTCTCTCACGGTTTTTGCTCTAAATTTTAAAGAACCGCTTGGATTGACATGATATTTGGCATACGTATAGCTTACATGTCAAAGAAAAAAAGTGATATTGTGCCAATGTGTGGTGTGCTTTTGCCCTGGGGGTGACTTTCACCTCCTTTTGGGGGTGAAAAAATATATCTCCAAAATAAGTCCGGAAATGGGTAAACTGACTAATTTTAAGTAACTTTTGTTCTATAGAGCTTTTTCGCCAAGTCAACACTTTTCGAGTTATTTGCGAGTGAATATGTTCATTTTTCAAACAAAATAACCACATTTTTAGACGGTTTTTCGGAAATAACTCAAAAAGTAAGTATTTTGTCGAAAAAAACGTTCTTATCAAAATTTTAGCCTATAAAAAAGTAAAATAAAATGGTGTACACGTTAGGTCTCTGGATCTCGAAGAACCAGAGTTATAGCCAATGAAAAATAGATTCATATTCACCAAATTTCAAATAGAATATTTCGACGTGAAATATCCAAAAAATTAAGCACTTTTTGGGGAAACCCCATTTTAACTTTTTTAAAGTGTTTAAAAAATATTTATTTCTGTTTTTACAAAAAGCTTCTAGCATTAAATTTAAGCAAGTTACGCTCAAAATAAAGTTGGTCCCTTTTGTTGTTGCAAAAAAAAATCGGGAAGACCACCCCCTAATTAGCAACTTAAATTAAATTAATCGTTACCGCTCCACAAATTATTTTACTTATGTTGTGTTTATGTGATCTGTAAGTTTCATCGATTTAAAGTGCTTATTTTTGAAAAAAATTTGGTTTCAAAATAAAATTTTTAAAAATTTTAATTTTGAAAAATATGCTTTTTTTCAAAATAACTTAAAAATTGTTAAAAATACCAAAAATCTCTAAAAACAAAAAAGTTAGCATTGGTTTTCTGAATATCACGTATTTTTTTGTTTTTCTGTTAGACAAAAATTGATTAAGATTTGGTGTTTCTAAATTTGCATACATTCATAATCAGTAACTCGTTCAACCCATTTTAACTACAGCCCTTTCAAAAATAAGGACTTTGAACAGATTAAACTTACAGATCATATAAACAATACATACACGAGTTAAGAAACTTGTAAAGTCGTAACGATTAAGTTCATTTAAGATATTAATTAGGGGGTGATTTTCTCGATTTTTTTACCAAAACAAAATAAGACTAACTTTATTTTGAGTGTAACTTGTTTACTGTTGATGCTAGAAATTTTTTTATAAAACAGAAATTAAGCTATTTTTAAACACTTTAAATAAGTTGTAATGGGTTCTCCCCGAAATGTGCTTCATTTTTGGTTATTTCACGTTAAAATATTCCATTTGGAATTTGACGTATATGAACCTATTTTTCATTAGCTTTAACTCTGCTTCTACTAGATATAGAGACGTGCAATATACAACATTTTTTTAAATTTTTTACAGGCTATATTTTTGCTAAGAATGTTTTTTCGACAAAATGCTTAATATTTGAGTTATTTGCGAAAAACCGTCTAAAAGCGTGGTTATTTTGTTGAAAAAAATGAACATATATATATACACCGTTCTTAGGCGTCAACGCCCTTCGGTAGGGATCTATGGGGGAGTATCACCGAGCCGCAAGCCCTTATCCCTTGCCGTACTGCTCCCTCATAGGTCGATCAGATGCCCGCATATTCCAGTCTAAGCGCCAGATTCATATTTAGAATTTTATACTGACGCGTTAGCCTTTTTGTTTTTCCGATGGCCTGGCTTGGGCTTGAACTCTCGTACCTCACAGCGAAGTGAAGTGCGGGTCAGCCGCTAGTCGCACTGAGCTATCCAATCGACAAAAAAAAAAAAAAAAAAAAAAAAAAAAAAAAAAAAAAAAAAATTAACATATTCACTGCCAAATAACTCGAAAAGTATTGACTTGTGAAAAAACTCTATGGAACAAAAGTTACTTAAAATTAGCCAGTTTATCCATTTCCTGACTTACTTTGGACGAATAATTTTTCACCCCCAAGAGGGAGTGAAAACCACCCCCAGGGCAAAAGCACATATCGGCACAATATCACTATTTTTCTTTGACTTGTTAGCTATGTGTATGCCAAATTTCATGTCAATCCAAGCGGTTCTTTAAAATATTTGGCAGAGATAAAGTAATAAACAAAAACTATGTTTATACATCGACGTAATAAACATTCCTAATAAGAATTGTCTTGTCCAAAACCAAAAAGCTACTTATTATCTAATCGTATACACAAGTTAAAATAAAAATAGTATTATTTAACACCATAATAAAAAAAATTATAATTGGACGAATAATTTTTCACCCCCAAGAGGGAGTGAAAACCACCCCCAGGGCAAAAGCACATATCGACACAATATCACTATTTTTCTTTGACTTGTTAGCTATGTGTATGCCAAATTTCATGTCAATCCAAGCGGTTCTTTAAAATATTTGGTAGAGATAAAATAATAAACAAAAACTATGTTTATACATCGACGTAATAAACATTCCTAATAAGAATTGTCTTGTCCAAAACCAAAAAGCTACTTATTATCTAATCGTATACACAAGTTAAAATAAAAATAGTATTATTTAACACCATAATAAAAAAAATTAAAATTGCATGAAATTGTCATTTATGCATCGTTACTTAAACAAATAGGTAAAATTGGCATCTATTTAGGATTATAAAAATGGCGTTTCAGTAAGAAGATTATTACCTACTTATTTCCAAGAATAAAGCTGCCAAGTAAAATAAATCTTAAATTTCATATTGTAATTGCAATTGTATTGTTTCATACCGTAAATGCGTATTAAATAGTAGAATTACATTTTCTTATAATTAAAATACATAGTACAATTACAATAAGATGAGTAAAATCCAATAAGAAGACTGTATAAAATCTAACAAAGACTTACCAACATTTGCAATCATTAACATGCACCATAAGTCATTGCTCACAAATCAAAAACAAAAAACGCGAGAGAACTTTTTAATATAACACAAACGAGATCACGCACTAAAAGGAATGTTTATCCATTTAAGAGTTTTTGAATATCTAAAACTACATAATAACGTCCAATTTAAAGATTTACCATATTGTACTAATTGACTATAAAAATTTGCTCGAATATCGTCGCGATTAAGACAAGTAGGCGCATGCCAAACTGCCAAAGCATACGAAAGTGTCTGTGACTGTGACTATTGACTGATTGTTTTTTGTTTATGAGATAAGTAGTCGTTCTTTAGTGAATCACATTAAAACTGGTTTATGCGACTAGAAAAGGATTGGAATATTTTATATATAAAGGACTTGAAGAATTAAAAATTACGTTAAAATATTTGTATATTATGATAGAAATATAAGTAATTTTAATGTTGCTTTATTTAAACAAACGTTGTAAGTTTTTAAGCATTTTCTATTATTAGTGCTTATAACAAATCTATGTATAATAATTGAGGCCTATAGAATCAAAACCTACTAGATCCATGTTATAAAATTTTTCAGGAGACTAAAAAACATTAAAAATGTAAATTTTACAAAAAGCATCCGGCATTTCTCAATCAAAGGAGCATTAATAAATGTCATAAAATGGCACACTAATTTGGTATAGTCATTTTTCTGCATGCCACCTACATCTTCAGAAATTTGAAAAAAGTTTACAATTCTACATTCCCTCCATTTTACAAAAATTGGGGGAATACCCCCTCTCGAAAGTGAAAAATATACATTCAAAATAAGACCGGAATTGGATAAAATGACTAATTCTAAACAACTTTTGTTTTATAGAGTTTTTTCGCTAAGTCAATACTCTTTGAGTTATTTGAGAGTGAATATGTTAATTTTTAACAAATAAAAACATGTTTTTGGAAGGTTTTTCGAAGATAACTCACAAAGTCAGTATTTTATTGCAAAAAATATTCTTAGCAAAAATATGGCCTATAAAAAGTAGAAGCCAGTAGAAGCAGAGTTGTAGCTAATGAAAAGTAGGTTCTTCTTCGACAAATTTCAAATCGAATATTTCAATGTGAAATAACCCAAAAACGGAGCACTTTTCGGGGAAAATTCATTTTAACTTTTTTAACCTTCCGTTACTCGCGCCAATTTTTGTGATCGAATAGGTACTCACGCACGGTGCAGAAGACCGGGTCAAAAAATATGGGTCAGCAATATTTAAAAAAAATTTATTTTTGCAAAATTGTGTACAATTATATTATCTAATGAATATATGATCATATAATTTTGTAGATATGCGTTTGTGTCAACATTACATTACTTTAATCAAAAGTAACTTTGTTCATCATCATCTTCATACGTTTCCTCGTCAGTCGATACTTCCTCAAATAATTTTAATAATAAAAAAATGTATAGCCATTTTCAATTTCGTTGCAACACAAAAATACAGCCGAACCATATTCCAGTCCAATCAGAGAGTGCAGCAAGCACCTCTACCGGTTTCGAAACTTATTAGTCTCTCATAAGGAGGCACATATGCTGCTCTCTCTGATCCAACCAAAACAAACCCCAGCGTGCCGTCCCGGATTGCAAAGAACGAAACGGCATAGATGCCCTAGCGGCAACTGCTAGCAAAAATACTGAGTTTTCACTCTAATGGCATATAAAACAACATAATGCTATTCTACATCCCACCAGAATGAAAACAATGGGAACCTTCTCTGGTTACACCTCCGAGGCTTCTACAATTAGCAAGCCATACGGATGCTGAGACTAAGGAAGATGAGGGAATTCTCAATTTACGATTCACGTCCCATCTTCTCATTTTTCATTTTTGATTTACATTTACTCTGATTGGAGTACGAAGGGAACCATTCTCGTTGGAACTTTACCGCGCTGAGCAGATGGGACGTGAGTCGTAAATTGTAGAATTCCCTCATCTTCCTTAGGCTCAGCATCCGTATGGCTTGCAAATTGTAGAAGCCTCGGAGGTGTAACCAGAGAAGGTTCCCATTGTTTTCATTCTGGTGGGATGTAGAATAGCATTATGTTGTTTTATATGCCATTAGAGTGAAAACTTTGTCTTTTTAATTTTAATAATCTTTGCTTCTCCTTCTCGTAATCCATATCTAAATATAAATAAACAAATATATAAACATTAAAAAAAGAAAAATATCTTAAATTACCTTACTAATTAAAACTATCGATGTCTGATTTAAACACAAAAATTTGTGCCCAAATACTCGCACCCGGTGTGGCGCACCGTGTTGCCTAGTAATAAAACTACAATACTCTTTTTTATACTGCACGTGGACTTCACCCATAGTTGACTGACGACTGAAGAGGTATATGCAGCAGCAATTCAAAATCTCCACTATAATCAGAGTTACAGGAAGTTATTTATCGGGCCGGTCTGACACATCCTGTGCGAGTAACAAAGGGATAAAGTGTTTAAAAAAAGGTCAGTTTTTGTTTTTTCAAAAAACTTGTAACATTAAAAGTAAGTGAGTTACGCTCAAATATTGTTGGTACCTTTTATTTTTTGGTAAAAAAATCGCGAAAATCACCCCCTAATTAGCATCACAAATAAATTTTATAATTACCACTTGACAAATTACTTTGCTTATGTATTATTTATATGATCTGTTAGTTTCATTGGTTTAAAGTGCTTATTTTTGAAAAAGCTGTAATTAAAATGGCTTGAACGAGTAACTAATCACAAGTTTAGGCAAATTTTGAACAGCCATAGCATAACCAATTTTTGTCTAAAAAGAAAACAAAAAATCAAAAATATTCAGAAAAGCAAAACGAACATTTTATTACTCTTTTGAGATTTTTGGTATTACTAATAATATTTAAGTTAATTCCATAAAAAACTTTTTTTTTCAAAATAAAAAAACGTTTTATTTTAAACTCAATTTTTTCAAAAATGAGCACTTTGAATCAATGAAACTTATAGATAATATAAACAATACATAAGTAAAGTAACTTGTGAAGCGGTAACGATTCATTTTATTTGGGAGCTAATTAGGGGGTGATTTTCGCGATTTTTTTAGCAAAAAATAAAAAAGACCAGCAATATTTTGAGCGTAACTCACTTACTTTTAATGTTAGAATTTTTTTAAAAAAACAAAAATAAACCTTTTTTAAAGACTTTAAAAAAGTTGTGATGAATTTTCCCCGAAAGGAGCTCCGTTTTTGGGATATTTTAAATTGAAATATTCGATTTGGAATTTGACGAAGAAGAACCTACTTTTCATTAGCTACAACTCTGCTTCTACTGGGTCTACAGACCTCATGCGTATACCGTTTTTTTTTTCAGTTTTTTATAAGCTTTATTTTTTCTAAAAATATTTTTTTCGTTAAAATACTTACTTTTTGAGTTATTTGCGAAAAACCGTCTAAAAACATGTTTTTTTGTTAAAAATAAACATATTCACTCGCAAATAACTCGAATAGTATTAACTTAGTGAAAAACTCTGTAGAACAAAATTTGCTTAGAATTAGTCATTTTATCCAATTCCGGGCCTATTTTGAACGTATATTTTTTCACTCATGAGAAAATATTTTTCACCCTGTATTTCCCAATTTTTGTAAAATGGAGGGGATGTAGAATTGTAACCTTTTTCTTATATAATAATAGATAATTTCAACTACCTATTCCCAAATTTTCATCCTTCCTTTATTTTTTTGGAGGTTTTCGTAAAATTTTGTGTCCAATGATCGGGCTATTAGTAGATTTTGATTCTAAGCGCACATAATATTGGTCAAATTCCTCATTTTAAACTGCTTTTAGGCGCAATTAATGCACTAAAAGTGGGCATTAAACAATTTTGCTAGGAAAATATAAAGAATATACAAGAAAAAAAAGAACTTTATTCGCAGTGGCATAACCAGGAGGGTTTTTAGGGTTCACAGTAGCATAATCACCACCTCCATTGGAATGTACTTTGAGCTTAAATTGGCGGTATTATATACACCCCAAAAACCTGCCAGTAGTTGTAAGCCCCCTGACGATTATCCTGGTTACGCCGTTGCTTTATTGTTCATAAAAGTAAAGGACTTAGCAGGGTTTGATTCCACTGGTATTTTAAAGCGAATTTAGAAGGTTTTGAGCCGAAACCTTATGCCTGTAGATTAATATATACTTGAACTTTTGTAAAATGTGTAAAAAGAAAGGAAACGAAAAATTTGGATTTAGCAAGTTTTGATTCTGATGGGCTCAATTATTATTTAAACGAATTGCATACGAAGAAAACGTACCAAACAGAACTACATACTGCAATATTGGACCAGGGCATTTAGCACTAAAAACACCCGAATAAATCGATTTTTAAATACCGCATCTAGAGACTTGCAACTTTTTGCATCGTGTTCAGAATGATGTCAGGAAAAAAGTCTACAATAGAAAAATGGGTAAAAATGCATCTAAAAGTGCATAAACATATCAAAATAAGCAAATTAAGAGCCAGATTTAGTTACTCAGGGATTTTTGAGGTCGCTGAATACTACTATGCCATCAGAACCGACCTCCGGATAACTTGGTGCCCAGGGTCAATGCTAAGGCACGTCATCTGGAGGTTCGACTATTATAGGCACTAAATTATTGCAAACAGATTACTTGAAGGTTTTTGGAATCGCTGAACACAATCTTGTCATCAGAACCGACTCCAGGAGTACCTGGCGCTCGAAAGTTATTGACTTTCGAGAGTTTTGTCATTAAATTAATGCATATAGCTTACTCGGAAGTTTTTTGGGGCTGATAAAAACGAATACGTTGCACTAAACGATATACTAAATATAAACGTTCAAAAGACCAAATATATGTGTTGCACTAGGTCAAGCAACCCGACACCTACAAGAATAATAATTGACGACCTAGAACTGGAATGTGTCGACACCTTCACATACTTAGGTTCGCTGCTAACAAAAGATAACAATGTCAGTGAAGAAATTAAAAGAAGAATAGTGCTCGCCAATAAGTGTTACTATGGCTTAAGAAGACAGACGGCCTCAAAAATATCTAGAAAAATTAAACTGACTGTATACAAAACACTAATAAGACCAGTGCTAACATATGGTTCAGAAACTTGGTGACTTACACAGAATGAACAAGAACTGCTCAAACGTGTTGAGCCAAAAATACTAAGACGAATATATGGAGGCATAAAAGAACAAGGTTTGTGGCGCAGGCGTTACAACTTTGAGTTGTATAGAAGTTTTGGAGAACCTGATGTTCTAAAATTCATTAAGGTAGCACGTCTTAGATGGATAGGTCATGTAATCAGACGATAGGAAGATGCCATAGTCAGAAAAGTTTTTGACCGAAGAGGGCCGATAGGACAACAAACAAGAGGAAGACCGAGACTTAGGTACCAATACAACCTAGAAAATAATTGGAAATCTATTGGAGGTAGAGCATGGAGAAGAGTTGCTAGAGAATGGCGAATGGATGCAAATGGAGGATTGTTGTGAAGAAGGCTTTGGCTTATGAAGAGCTGTAATGCCACTGATGATGATGATAAAAACAAATACGTCATCAGAACCGCCATCTAGAGCACCTGGTGTTTAGGGTCACGTCATCTTCTGGAGTTTCAAGGGACGTCGGCACTAAATTAATGCAAACATATTGCTCGATGGGTTTTTAAGGTTACTAAACATAAATACGCTGTCATAACTGATTCCTGGAGCACCTAGTGCCTACGGTCTTTGCTAAAGCACGTCATCTTCTCGAGTTTTGAAAGGTTTCGGCGTTAAATGCATTCAAATAGATTACTTCGCGGTTCTGGGGTCTCTGGATCGGTCGTCTGCGAAACAGGTCGCAGGGTTGAAAGTGATGAGAAAATTTCGACCAGAACAGAACTTGCACGAAAACGCTGGGTTGGAAGAAAACAACTGTCCTGGCTGCAAAACACTATACAATGGACAGGTTGAACGGTCGAGGAATTGTTTCATATATCTGCCGGACGAGAAACATTTCATCAGCTTGTTAATACGATGATAGCGAACGCTTGAAAACAAGCACGGCATACAAAGGAGAAGATAGGGACCAAATTATAGAGGGTGGTGTATTATAAAATAGGACATTCTGTATAACATGTGTTTAAAACTCGTTCAAAGTCATTAATCCATGTAGTATCTTTTCTTGGATTCAATAACCGCGAGTAACATTGGATTGTCATGTTTGTTATTATTTAAAGGTGTATATAAACATTAACTCGGGCGAGAAAGATATTATGATTATGATTATTGTAGTAGTTAGCAAGTATACACGTTATGATAGGTCGCGATTATAAACAAGTAAACCGAAAATATATCGAGGGTATACCAACAGAACGCACTAAGTTATTTTTTTTAGTTATTCAACTATTATTGCAGTCGTATATAAAAAGGTATGCTCTATATACTGCAAAAACACACTAAGTCGTACTTATTATAATAACAAATAAAAATTTAATACTAAGTCAGTTTGACTGTTTCATTTACTAGCAGAATGCATTAAGTACTCTTAATACAGTCTGCTTGTACTATTTTTGCGAAAACCGAACATATAACACTGCATTAACGTTGACTTAGAACATTCTGATTGTACAATCTGTATACCTATCGTTAGGTTTAAATCAAAGGGTTAATGTACGAAAAACAGAAACCTTTTACCTAATTAAAGGGGCCATAAATGTGACGACTCATAGATCAAGCCGTGCTAATCAACTATTTTTGAATATTGAAAATTTTCCAAAATTGTACTCTACGACGATTAAAATTAGTTGTGCCAAAAAGAATGAGTTAATGCAGTTATAAGAGAAGAAAGTAATACCAGAAGCCAGAAGTATTTCACAGGTGTTACGAAGATTTGCCGTTTGATGAAAAAATTATCAATGTTCTGCCGGAACCTGATGTCTATGACTCAGATTGGATCATTTAGCACTAAAATCACCGGAGTAAATAGATTTTAAATACAGCACCTAGAGACTTGCAACTTTTTGCATTGTATTCAGGATGATGTCGGGAAAAAGTCTACAATATAAAAATGGGTGGAAATGTATAATTACATTTTAAACTGCATAAAATGTATCCAAAAGTGCATAGATATGTCAAGATAATTAAGGGCCAGATTTTGTCACTCGGGGGATTTTGGGGTCGCTGAATACGAATTCGCCATCAGCACCGACCCTCAGGGTACCAAGGGCACAGTTTCACTGCTAAGGCACATCATCTTCTGGAGTTTAAAGGGTTTTCGGCATTTAATTGATGCAAACAGATTATTCAGGGAGTCTTTGGGTGTGCTGAAGACGAATACAAGTTCAGAACAGACACCTGGTAACTAGGGTCATGCCATCTTCGAAGTTTCGAGAGATTTTGGCACTTAATGCAGGCAAATATATTACTAGGCGGTTTTTGGGGTCACTTACATAGTACGAATACGCCATCAGAAACGAACCAGGACCACCTCGTGCCCAAGGTCACTGCTAAGGCATGTTACCTTATAGAGTTTGGAGGGTGTTTGTGCATCGGGGTCGGTTCTGATGTCGTATTCTTATTCAGCGGTCCAAAAACCCTCGAGTAATCTGTTTGCATCAATTTGTCGAAAACCCACGAAACTCCAGATCATGTGCCTTAGCAGTGAACCTGAGTACCTGGTGCTCGAGTGGCCGGTTCTGATGGCGTCAGTGACCAAAAAACCATTAAGTGACAAAATCTGGCCCTCAATACACTTATTTGGATATGTTTATGCACGTTTGGATGCATTCTTTGCACTTTAAAATGCAAGTATGCATTTCCATCCATTTTTCTATTGTAGATTTTTTTCTGACATCACCTTGAACACAATTCAAACAGTTACAAGTTTCTATGTGCAGTATTTAGAAATCCTAAATGCCCTGGTCTTGATAAAGAAGACTAATCATCTATTTGCTTTTTGTATTTTTTGTATCTAATAATTAGATTTTTAAAAAATTTATATTGTTCTTTTTTATTTTTATTTTTCAACGGGATTTTTTTTGCCGAAATTCTAGTTGTCTAAGATTATAGGATAAAACATTAATGGTTAAAATTGATACAACTAAAATTAACAATAAAATGGGATTAGTTGTGTGTCTACTTGTGTAAAATAGTAACATGATGAACAAGCAGAATTAATTAAGTCAGTTCATTATTTATTAAAAAAATAATTATTAATTAACCAAAAACAATAACTATTGTTGTAATATACCACATTCTTTAAAATACCATTACTATTCCTATACAAGTAATAGAATTAAACCAAAATAATACTTTTTGTGTAATTTTGATTTATATTTAAAAATTTTACTAAAACTTGATTTTCTCAAAACAGTGATTTTTGACTTAGTGCAATCTGTTCGTATACCCTCGATATGTATTTGAATAGAAATAAGAGTTTTAGTTAATTGGGACCAGAAGGTATTAACATCACACATATTTATGACAGTGGCACCTTTTCAAATTGACATACTGTATGTTATACAGTTTGTATTTGTACATATATTTCCTGTAGTCAAATGGAGATTCAAGGAATGTACATATATAATCGCAGCTCTTATACCTGAACAAATATTGCTGGCGGATTTACCACCTTACCCTGTAATTTAATCCCTTGCCTACACCTTCGCACACTCTTGAATCTCCCTCGAGGTAATTACTAAATTTATCTCGATATAACTGAAAATTCATGACGTGTTAATAACTCGACCGATGAGTGACGTTGCGGGAGCGGTGCTATATCGAATATGGTAGATCGCTTCTCCCTATGTCCAAAGACGGAGGTGAAGGATGACACAAAAAACATTTTGCTTTGTAGTAAATAGATATTTCAGAAATATACCACAGCCTGAAGGCAGCAAATATGTTATTCCTTTTTCAAGTTATACTTCTTTAGGCGCGATTGGAAGCGAATGTAAACGTGCGGGAATTCATCAAAAATTGTTGGTGCTACGCGCAGATACGTTATACGTTTGCTCTTATTGGGTATTCTAATGATATGTCAAAAATTATCCAATATGACGGTTGTGGTTAAAGACAGTGTTGTTGTCATTTTTATTATTATGGTTATGGTTGTTAAGTTGTGTTTTAAAAGTTGTGAGAACAGAGACAAAAGTGAGTTTATAGTTTTTGGACTTATTAATATAGAAAACAAGAATGCGTGTATACTTTGTATGCACGTTAGAAGTTATATAATACTTCTATTAAAATTATGTAGAAAATCTGATGTTTTTTAGATTTTATACGGTTCCTCAAGGCAAAATCAATTGCTGGGACGCTCCAGTTCGTCAAAAAATGACGGATTAACATTATTTTTAGAGAATTTAAATTTTTAATAATTTTAAAATTTGACGAAAATACAGCAGAAACTCGAAAGGCTCATGAAAAAATTATAGTATGAATGTTTTGTCGAAAAACGGCGTTAGAGTTTATACGATTTCTCTCGAGAAAAGCAATTGCGGGGAAGTTTCAGTTCATAAAAACTGAAGTGTTAACTTTATTTTTAATTTTTGGTATTATTTTAAGTATTCAAAATAGTTTATTATTTAAATAAAAATACAATTAAAATGTTTAACATATATTTGTTTTGTTGAGATCATAAAATAGAAGTATAACTTCTTACAAGCGTACAAAGTACAGACACTCATTTTTTGATTGAATTTGACAATTTATAACTTTATTATTTGTACTCCGACTTTCAAGACTCTTAATTCAGTTTGTAGGTACATATTGACACCGTTTGTTGTTATGTTGGTATCTAACAAAAGTTTTTTTCTTAGATGGCATTATATGGGGGCGAACGCGAGCGTTGTATTTTCTTCTGACTTAAAAAAAAACTGCGAAAAAATTGAAGACCGGATTTTGGTTCATAGTCCTTTCGTATTATCTCGGTGGCATTCCTAAAATTTTGTTTTTTGAATTATTCGAATATCGCTTTTCTTGTACTGGCTATAAATATAGACACTGTTTTGAAGGTTTATTTAATTAAAAATATCAAACGCACTAAAATTAACCATTAAAAGAACAAAATTAACAACAAAACAAAACAATGCAATAGCTGGTATGTTTACACGTCCAGCTCTAATAGCAAGGACTACTCGGAATCTGTTTAGTATCGAATGACGATGGCTTAGTGTGAAAACCTCGTATCTCATTTTTTTTTTTCGAAAATGACATTTTAGTGGTTTTAGTTTGAAAACCTTGTATCTCACGATTTACAACTGAAAAATTACAAATACACTAGACTATTTTCTACAGCCGAAAAGAGAAACCACGTATATCAATTGCTCTCTTGATTTAGTGTGAATACCACGTATATTTATAACCAAGAATTTGGTACTTAATTTGGAGTATTTGTTTGAGAGAATCGACTTGCAGAAATGTTTTTTGTGAACAACAAAAGGTAGTCCGGCATATAGGAACATTTTATGAACCTTAAATCAAAAGATTTGTATTCTATCGACCTAGTATTTGGAGGTGTGCAATAAGTTATGAAAAATAAAAACCTAGTAAATAATAATAAACACAACCTCATTTGAGATGAAAAACACGTATATTAAGATATACGAGGTTACCATAGTTACTTGGGCAAAATCTCTATATACTACAAGGTTATTTACGTGTTTTTCATAGTTAATATTTATATTTCCAATTTAATAGCAACATTTAACACTTTTAGCTCTGTGCCAATATCGTATATTTGTCTCAATGTGCTCGAATTAAAAATACGTCACATAATTTTTATTTTTAGGTTATATTATGCAGAAAATCAGTTTTTTGCCTCTCCTGTAAAATTGTAATTTAATGAGATACGAGGTTTTCACACTAAGCCATCGATGAATAAGATGTGTTTTCCTTGCCTGGGGAATAGCCCGATATTCCTCTACCAGCGCCAACCTTAACTGTGCCCAATTTTATGGAGGCCTAGGATGGCGGCAAATAGCTATATTTAATAAATTATTCATCCCATAAATGCTCGATAGGATTGAGATCTGGGCTGCATGCGGACCATTCTAATCTTATCAATCCAACCTCTATTTAAGATATTCACGTTTATGAGTCAATCAGTATTTTTATTTGCAAAAAATTGTGCAGCTCTTACACGAAAAGATATATTCGGATAATTCAAAAATAAAATCTAAGGTATGGCTCCGGGATAATGTAAAAATGAAATAAAATCAGGTCATCAATTTTTCCACAGAATTTTTTAAAGTTAGGAGAAAATACAACGCTTCTATTCACCCCCGTATAATTTCATTTAAACAATAGTTATTTATGAAACAGTTCGTGGTGAAGTATGCTTTTTGCGAACGCACGCGATGTTTTGAGCACGAGCGACAGCAGAGCGAGTGCTATACATCGTGTAAGTTTAAGTTCGCAAAAAGTACTTCACGTACAGTTTCGTACAATATTTTATCTACGATAAACAAATAAAAAAACTTTGACATTTAAAAATTCTAACTTCTTTCAAACCAAAAAATTGTCAAAATTTTGTTGTAATTTATTGCTCACATGACATCACCATGACAACTCGAAAGTTAAGGATATTTGATTATATCGTTGCCTCAGAAGCCAATCGGTGTAATTCAATAAGTGTTTAAAATGAAATACTAAGATGTTTCTGAATATATTTGCAGAAATATAAGTACTTATTAAAAACAAGTAAATCGTCTTTCCTTATAATTAAAAGAAGAATCCCTATAGGCCATACCAAACTAACACACAGCTTCCTAATAACATCAGATGTCCAGCCTATCTGTCAAACATGCCAGTTTTACCTAACAGTCAAACACATTCTTACCAAATGTCATAAATTCAATACAGTAAGACGACAGCTAGAACTCAAACCGCAGCTACTTACTCATGACCCCAACCAGATAGACAAAGTTATTCGATTTTTTAAAAAAGTATCGCTGTATTATAACCTCTAAAATATTTTTATATGATATTATTGTAACAACTTAATGCTACTATTATTAGGATAACTTATTAAATCTATTATACCTCTGTAATATTGTTTGTAATCGCCCCCGTGCGAGTGGCCACAGTTGCCGAGCACGTAAATGTAAATAAAAAAACCGGCTTTATTTATTATAATATATAATACAATATAAATATAATATAATATATATAATAACAGGGAAATAATAATATTATTATATATAATAATGTGTGTTAAACTTCAATAAGTCATTTTTAGGGAGAATTGACTTACACCGTTTGACTTCTGAGGCATCCGTATGCAAGTGTGCCAAAAAACAGTGCGAAAAAGTAAATCCCATTTAAAATACATTGTTACTTCACGCGCACTTTAAATCCGTCACGCACTGCTATCTATAATGACAGTTTTCACAAACTAAAAACTTATACATAATATAAGATAGAGTAGATAAAAATTGTTTATTACCAAAATAATAACAAACGGTTTTAATATATGTACCTAAAAACTGATGCAAAAATCTTGAAAATCGGAATAAGTACAAATAAAAAAGTTAGATTATCAAACTTAATCAAAAATATTTAGTGGCGGAATTTTGTGCCAGGGTGTGTATTTACCATTTCGTGTGTTATTTACTCATTGTCTTGCTATATACAGTCTGTCTGCGTAACTTGGAACCATATGGGAAACTTTTTTAATATCAATTTTACTAAAAAAGTTATTCTTTATAAAGTGCTCTGCATAGTCTAAAACCTAAAACGCAACCATCAGATATCAATTTTATTAACAATATACGAGGTATGTCAAAAAATATGAATTTCGCTCAAGAGTAAAGTGCCTTTATATTTCACAATATCGAAAATTGTCAATGAGAAAAGTTGTTTCTAATTAAAAATTATGCTATAATCTGCATTTATACTCTTCTAACTGAAAAACAATTTTTTGAAAATGTTCCTCAAAACACAGACACCCATCATTTTTATTTATGATAGCTCCGTTATTATTAATTTAACAAAAAAAGTTATCCTTTATAAAACGTTTGGCATAGTCTAACAACTAAGATATAATTATAAGATATTAAATTTTTTCAATTTTATACGAGGTATGTCAAAAAATATGCATTTCGCTGAAGAGTAAAGTACCTTTATTTTCACAATATTGAAATTTGTTATTATAAAAAGTTGTTCAGAATTTAAAACTTTAAATCTTTAAACTTTAAACAGTCTTCTGTTTAAATATGCAATTGCATCCTTCTAGTTGAAATATTGCTACCTATAAAGGTATTTTACTCTTGAGCAAAATTCATATTTTTTGACATACCTCTCATAAAATTTAAAAATAATATCGTATGATTGCATCTTAGTTTTTTGACTATTCATACATTTTTATAAAGAATAACTTTTTTCTGAAAATAAATAATAACGGAGTTATCTTAAAAAAATCATGTTGGGTATCCGTAATTTGAGGAAAACTTTTAATTTTTTTTTTCATTAGAGAGTGTAAATGCATATTATAACATAATTTTTAATTACAAACAACTTTTCTTTATAACAATTTTTGATGTTGTGAAATATAAAGGCACTTTAATCTTGAGCGAAATTCATATTTTTGGACATACCTCGTATATTATTGATAAAATTTGATATCTCATGATTGCATCTTAGGTTTTAGACTGTGTAGAGCACTTTATGAAGAATAACTTTTTTTCGTAAAGTTGATATTAAAAAAGTTTCCCATATGGTTCCAAGTTACGCAGACACACTGTATATGCCTATTACATTATTTCCAACCCCAAGTATTATATACAATTTATCATTTTTTATTTGACTTTCCTTTTTGGAGGCGAGGTGAACAAGATGGACTAAAATTAATTGTTTGTCAAACAATTTGTTTTACCAAATGTTTGTTTTGGGTTGCGTTTGCTTTCATGAATATATTGCTTGTTTTACCCAAATATAAAGGGAGATGGTTTATTAGCTAGGTTACTAATTATTAAAATTTTTATACATGTTTGTTGGTCTTTTCCTCCCTTAGCCACTAAGGGCTTCTCTTTCCGAAAATATGTTGTGAATCATTAAACTTAAATTAATAATAAAGTTCTTCGTTAGCAAAATAACGCTTTCTATAGTTTTGATGACGTTTCAGTAATTTATAATAAATTACTCAAAATCATTTAAAATGGCGGACTGAAGAACATAATTTAACAAGTGATAATATAAATACTACATTTAAAAAAGTTCTATTTAACGACAACTACAAAAATTATCAGTTTCCTCTTAATAAACTTACGTGCATAGAAATCGGCCCAATTAAAAATTTGGTCATTTTTGAGGTCTCATATTTCCTAAACCTGTAGGCCGATTTAAGTGATTCTTTAAACATGTTATAGCCTGATTCATTGACAATACCACTGTAATAATACTGCTGCTAAACAGGTAAATTTTCATTGTATACCGGGTGTACAAATCAAACTGTGTTTTTTTCTCAAAGTTCGCATCACCCTGCGGAATATTCTAGCATTTATAAAATACTGAAATTAAAACCCAAATATAGCCTCAGGTTTCGTTAACATTCTGTTTTTTGATAAATTCGTTTATGTTGAATAATAAAAAAGTTAGGTACTTTAACAAGTAGACATGTTTTTCATCAATACACGGTGTTTCTAAATAAGTGCGACAAACTTTAATGGGTAATTCTGCATGAAAAATAATGACAGCTGGCTTTATAAACGTATGTCCTCAAATGTTTTGTTTCCGAGATACGGGATGTTAAATTTTTTCTTACAAACTGACAATTTATGTTATTGCTTTAAAACCAGTTGAGTTATGCCAATAAAATTTGATGGGTTTTAAGACGTAGTTATTGCACATTTTTTGACATCCAACTAAGAATTTAATATTCACCATTAGCGCGCATGCGTGTTATATGACCGATCATATTACCCGTATGCACGCTAATGGTGAATATAAAATTCTTAATTTTATGTCAAAAAATCCGGAATAACTCTCTCTTAAAACCTACCAAATTTCATTTGCATATCTCAACTGGTTTTAAAGCAATAAATAAATCGTCAGTTTGTAAGAAAAAATTCGACATCCCGTATCTCGGAAACGAAACATTTACAGACATACTTTTATAAAGCCAACTGTCATTATTTTGTCACGCAGAATTACCCCTTAAAGTTTGTCGCACTTATTTAGAAACACCGTGTATTGATGAAGAACATGTCTAGTTGTTAAAGTACCTAACTTTTTTATTATCCAACATAAACGAATGAATCAAAAAACAAAACATTAAGAAAACTGGAGGCTATAGTTGGGTTTTAATTTCAGTATTTTGTAAATGCTAAAATATTCCACAGGGTGATGCGAACATTGAGAAAAAAACACAGTTTGATTGATACACCCGGTATGCAATGAAAATTTACCTGTTTAGCAACAATGTCATCACAGTAATATTGTTAAAGAATCAGGCTATAACATGTTCAAAAAATCACTTAAATCGGCCAACAGGTTTAGGAAATATGAGACATCAAAAATGGCCAAATTTTTAAGTGGGCCGATTTCTATGCACGTAAGTTTAGTATTAAAATTATCATTAGTTAAATAATTGTCGCATCTCATTTTTGATGATATTCATTTTAAATGAAAAAGTTGATGGATTTCAATGACGTAATTGTTAAAAACGGCGGAGGAGCACCCGCCAAAAATTAAAACTATCTAAAATTTGACGGGTATGCCAAAAAATGGACTTTCTAGAAGTAGTGTTTTTTATATAAAAGCTCCATGATCGGCGAAGAAGTTTACTTATCCAACCACCAGATATCATGTGCCATCAAAAATTATTGGCTTCTTCTTCCTTTATATAAACAATTTGCTTCTTTATCAGCCGGTAGTTACCTTTATGGAAGATTAATTATTGTCACTCCATCTCTTGTACGGTTAGCCGATACTTCTCCTAGGACTTACTGATTTGCTCCTTGCTATTTTAACGACTCTTGTGTCCGTCATTCTACTGATTCTACTGAGTGTTCTATTTTTTTCCTATTGAGTGTCCACTCGTTTATAACCTGTACATTGGATTTTGTTCTGATCTCGCTACTCCTTATTCGGTCTCTCAGCGCGTTTCCTATAATTCTTCTGAGTATTCTCATTTCTGTTATTTCCTACTTTCTGTTTGTTTGTGATGTTTTGACTGTAATGGGTCTTGTCCACAATGTATACCTGGTTATTGTTTTAATACTGTTTTAATATTAACTTTAATACTTCATACTCAACTGTATGAAGTTGAATGCAATGTTTCTCGATTACACGTTAAGCTTTATAAATGGTCGCCTTTGTCGCATTATCTCCTAAATGATCTAGTGTCCATTGAATGTACACTAGATTTTTTTTCTATTCGAAATAGATTGAAAAATAATATTGGGATGGCCGGTAATTGAACTCGGATTGCCCGTTTCCAGATCAAATTTACCGTCGTAACCACTACAACTACATAAACCATTTCTGGAATAATCGTTAAGTGGATTATACTTTTATCTCTTAATAACTTCTAAACGGCTTAACCGATTTTGATCACTAAACATGAGTTTGAAACATACTCACAAGTAGTATCTGATGCATCTAAAGTCAAGTATGATAACTGAAGCTGTTACAGAAACCATTGAAGTTGAAAAACGGTTTTTTCTCATAGGAAATAGATTTGATCATACCTGTGAAGCCTATAACTTAAAAATTCGATTTTTTCCGGATATTTTTCCGGTGTAATTGAAAGTATTTATTTTAGTTGGCAATAAATTTATTTCTATTAATACCAATTATTATATTATATTTATAATTGGCATTAAATTTGGTCAAAACTGTATTTTAATTTTATTGTATCCTCCATTTGTCTTAAAAACGTCGCCCTCACTGTCTATCAGATTGTAGATGCATCTTTCTTGTACCTCCATGAGTGAACTTGGATGGATCGATCGACAATCAGGTCATCTCATTATAAATAGTTTATCAAGGAAGTCTAGTGTGCTGTGCGAACTATCAGGTGATAGACAAAAACACTTCTCATTGTTTTCCCATGCGGCGTGATTATGGCAACTCAGACACTAACTTAATTTCTCCAAAACATCATCATCGGTTGGAAAATGTAAATTAGCAAATTGCTTGCGGTTTAGTATGGTTTTTTGTTTATTAACTTAATTACAAAAATATGTTTTACATGAGATTAGATTGTGTCAAATTAATTATATACAGGTTGGGGCATTAGTACGATTACTCGTCCAATTACTCGTTTTATTTAAGAGATACGAAAAAGTTATTTAGATCAAAGTTGGGGCACAGATCGGACCATAATTTAAAAATATTTTCAAATATACAGAGTGACGCAAATACTCGCAAATACTCGCAATTACTCTCAAATACTCGCAAATACCCTCATTGTCAGGGTGACGCAAACTTATGTTGTTTTTAAATGGAACACCTTGTGTCGCAAATAGTGTGATGTTAATGCCTTCTAGGTCCAAACTAATTAAACTCTCTTGTTTGGTTGAAATACATTATATTTACAATCACCTCCATCAACGATTAACCATAACAATGTGTCTACATATTACAGTAACGACCTACCTTCACATTACTTAAATACTGACTACTACAAATAATAATATCCATATCATCGGGCGTTCACTTATATATAGGATGAACTATTGCCACCTCACGCGCCGGCCTTGGTCAAGGGCGGACGATTAATGATATGTTTTACTTTCAATAAAACATCTTTGTACAGGGTAATATTATAATACCACATCTCCCCGTTTTGTTAAAATTACATATTTTTAAAATGAGATTGATTATCCATCATCGCCTTTTAGGAGATAGACCTTATATTACTAACATGTCAAAGAAAAAAGTGATATTGTGCCAATGTGTATTTTTGCTCTAAGGTTGAGTCCACCACTTCTCGGGGGTGAAAAATATACCGTTAAAATACGTCCGGAAGTTGATAAAACTGACAAATTATTCTAAGCAACTTTTGTTCAATAGAGTTTTTTCATCAAGTAAATACATTTCGAGTTATTTGCAAGTGAATAATATGTTCATTTTTCAACAAAAAAAAAACACGTTTTTAGACGGTTTTTCGGAAATAACTCAGAAAGTATTTTATCGAAAAAATGGTGTATGTGTGCAGTCTGTAGACACAGTAGAAACAGAGTTGTAGCTAATGAAAGGTAGGTTCTTATTCGTCATATTCCAAATCGAATATTTCAACGTAAAATAATCAAAAAATCAAACACTTTTCATGGAAAACTCATCATAACTTTTTTACATGTTTAAAGCATTATTCTCGTTTTTTAAAAAAGTTTCTAGCATAAAAGGTAAGCAAGCTCGCTCAGAATAAAGTTGATCCCTTTGTTTTGGGTAAAAAAACTGGTGAAAATAAGCCCATAATAAGCATTCCAAATGAAATTAATCCTTACCGCTTCACAAGCTAGTTTACTTATGTATTGTTTATGCTTTTTTAGTTTTATCGGTATAAAGTGCTTATTTATAAAAGGGCTGTAGTGGAAAGGGCTTAAAGAAGTCACTAATCATGAGTGTATGCATTTTTTTATTTAGCTTACTGCCTCGACAAGTAATGGCCATTGGCATGGTATAGTGGATTTTTCCAATCAGGTACCTAGTGTAATTTGTAGTCTGTGTTGATTAAATATCCTGTAGGACTGTATCCGAATGTCTGCTGTCCTTCCGGTGAGTACCGATCCCACAAGGATATAAACTATTTTCATGAAAAATTCTCTACCCAGGGTATGGAAATTTTGAACAGTCATATCTTAACCAATTTTTATCTTAAAAAAAAAGGAAAAATCTGAAATATTATA
This sequence comes from Diabrotica virgifera virgifera, assembly GCF_917563875.1. NCBI lineage: Eukaryota > Metazoa > Arthropoda > Insecta > Coleoptera > Chrysomelidae > Diabrotica > Diabrotica virgifera. Next base: position 217,373,823 of record NC_065449.1, read on the forward strand.
CGAAACAAAACTTATATTTTTTTACTCGTTAAAATTTTTGGTATCACTAATAATTTTTATTAGTCCCTATCACTAATAAGTTAATTTGAAAAGAAGATATTTTTTTTTTCAAAATTTCAAAAAATTTGTTTTACTTTAAATCCCAATGTTTTAAAACATATGCACTGTGAACCGGTAAAATCTACAGATCATATAAGTACATGGTATATAAATTTAGGGGGTGATTTTTAAGATTTTTTTGCCAAAAAAAGGAATCAACATTATTTTGAGCTTTACTTGCTTAATTTTGGTACTAGAAACTTATTTAAAAAAAAACAAAAATAAAGTTAACACTTTAAAAAAGTTGTGATGAGTTCTCACTGAAAAGTGCTTCATTTTTTGGTTTTTTACGTTGAAATATTTGATTTAGTATTTCGCGAATAAGAATCTACTTTTCATTAGCTCCAGCTCTGCATATACTGGGTCTACATACTTTATACATACATAATTTTTTTTACTTTTATATGCGCTAAATTTTTGCTAAGAATATTTTTTTTCGGTAAAATACTTAATTTTGGAGTTATTTGCCAGAAACCGTCTAAAACGTGTTTTTTTTTATTGAAAAATGAACATATTCACTCGAAAATAACTCAAAGACTATTGATTTAGTGAAAAAACTTTATAGAAAAAAAGTTACTTAGAATTAATCAGTTTATCTATTTCCGTATTTATTTTGATTGTTTGTTTTTTCACCTCCGAAGAGGTGGCACTCATACCCAGGACAAAATCACATATCGACACAATATCCTTTTTTTCCTATATCAGCAAAAGGAAATTGATCTTTTTTATATTGTCGTAATTTATTTTTGGAGTAAGTGCTTCCCAAAACAACATAAATATCTGTAGTTTTAAGTAAATCGTCGGTATAAAGGGGCCTACTTCTTATGGCCGCCTAGTGCCCCATGATGCCTTAAACCGTCACTGTGTATAAGCAGAATTATAAAAATAATAATAAAAATGAATCAAACGGAAACCTAAACTGTTTTTCAATATTACATTATTTTAACTGAGATTTTTGAGTACTAAGAACTAACTTTCGAACCTTTTCTTAGACGAATCAAGCGAGATGTGGCTGCATATAGTAGAGTCCTTTTCGTGTTTTTTATTCGTCGTCTCTTGTCTTATAAATTGTAAACGTCAGAGATTTAGGATGTTTTCAGATATAAATTATTATTTATTATTTTTAATAAATGTTGCATCTGGACTTTTCATCTTTACATAATGGAATTATAGACCAATGTTGCATTAAAAACTCACCTTGTATATATTATATCTATGATAACACACTAGTTTAAAACATATAATTGGCATTAAATTTTATCAAAACTTATTTTAATTTTATTTTATCCTCCATTTGTCTTAAAAACGTCGCCCTCACTGTCTATCAGATTGTAGATGCATCTTTCTTGTACCTCCATGAGTGAACTTGGATGGATCGATCGACAATCAGGTCATCTCATTATAAATAGTTTATCAAGGAAGTCTAGTGTGCTGTGCGAACTATCAGGTGATAGACAAAAAGCACTTCTCATTGTTTTCCCAAGCGGCGTGATTATGGCAACTCTGACACTAACTTAATTTCTCCAAAACATCATCGGTTGGAAAATGTAAATTAGCAAATTGCTTGCGGTTTAGTATGGTTTTTTGTTTATTAACTTAATTACAAAAATATGTTTTACATGAGATTAGATTGTGTCAAATTAATTATATACAGGTTGGGGCATTAGTACGATTACTCGTCCAATTACTCGTTTTATTTAAGAGATACGAATAAGTTATTTAGATCAAAGTTGGGGCACAGATAGGACCATAATTTAAAAATATTTTTAAATATACAGGACCACCCGTATTGACAGGGTGACGCAAACTTATGTTGTTTTTAATGAAACACCCTGTATATTTTTACATTTTTTATTCTCTTCGATGCCTTCTTTAAAAAATATAGGGTTTTGTAATATTATACGAGGTAGTTTAAAAGATAATTACGTTTCTTTGTTAATTTCGTAGCAAATTAGCACTCTGTAGAATTGTAGTGATTTAACATCAAAATTTATATTTATGTTTAAAGGATTTTTAATATAGTCTAGTAATGGTAAACATTATTAATATAGCGAGATATTTAATTTTAGTATACAGGGTTGGTCGAAACTAGGAATGAGTATTTTCTGAGTTTTTTCTGTCTTAAATGAACACCCTCTATTTTAATATTGTAATTAAATGATATTTTATGTTACTTTTTATTTCTTAGGCATTCCTCTGCTTTAATTTGTTAGTTATTCGTGATTCTTAAAGCCAAACGTTAATTGCAACAAAAATTGAGTGACATTTTATTAGGTAGCCGTGAAAATATTTAATCAAAAATAATTTTTCGAAAAAAAAATACATATTAATCTAGACTGGTCCTTAATTTATTAATATTAATTGATATATGAAAAGACTGACGTAGTTAATATTGTTGGTGCGGAAAATACTAATGAAAGCATACAATATTCTACCTAGTTGGCTATGACACTAAGCTTTCTTAAGCATTTTTTGTCATTATACTATTTTTATAGTTCCAGTTGCTTCGCTACCATTACTGATATAATTCTTCTAATGAGAAACTAATTAATATTGTTTTTGTGCTAGAACTGTATAACACAATTGTGCTACTAGTAATAAGAATTTATCATAAGTAGGGAGCGGATTTATATGCGATCAATTTTGATGAAATATGCGCATATATATGCGGTAAAAAATTACGAAATATGCGCAAGGTATGCACAAAAATTTAAAAAATTCGCATTTCGAGAAACCACAAATTTTCTGTTCTATTCTACTCTTTAATAGGGGGGCGGCAATCTTATTTATTATCTTTCACATAAAATCATTTTTTTTATAATATATGCAATTTATTCACGGTTTTTACAAAAACTGCTACCAATAGTTAGCTGTTTAAAATAAAACAACAATATCACTATAAATATATTATTATCTTCGATTATAATTCACTACAATGTGTTTTTCTAAATTCTTTACGAGGAACATATTCTTTGATTAGATAAAATATTTTTGTAACTTGAAAAACTCCTTTCAATATCAATAGAAGTAATTGGGGCGTATTTAAAATAACTTATTAATTTCCGTTAGAAAATCGTAAAACTACGGTTAAAGGTGTCTTAACAATAGAGGATTTAAAAGAATCACCAGAATTATAAGTACCTACTAAATATAATAAAAGTAAATAAAATTCGTATTTCCGGGTAAACCATCCTTCATCACTTTAACATCCTACAATCATTTTATGACGGGTTACTATAAGCACAGTCTATAAGTACTTTATGTAAAGATCGGGTATTTTCTAAGAAAAAATGAAAGGCAGTGAATGAGCCGTCCTCTTCAGGTAGTTCTCGAATTAATAGATACGACAGCCTGTGCGGGGAAATATTTTGTGTCAAATTAAAAAATTTAAAAATTTTTTTGGACTTAAATGTTTTTTAATAGGCACAAAATATGCATGTTTCTTTAAAAATATGCAAAATTTAGTAAATTTCTCAAATATGCGAAATATGCATGCAATATGCATTTAGCATAAAATCCGCTCCCTAATCATAAGCAATTGCCTGATAGACGATAACCAAGAAGAGAAACTTTTAAAAGTTTACTAGAACGCTTTCAACGAACTGCACACTAAAGTTAGAAATCTGATGGAACAAAAACTATTGTAAATTAATAAAATGAATTAAACGTAATCCTTAGTGTGACTGAATCTCCATATTACTACGACCGTTCTCATAATGTAAGTGTCTAGTCTGATGAAACATTTTTAGTATATTTCCAAAAGTTTCGCTTCTTGATTGTCGTCTACCAGGGAAATGCTGATGATAAACTGTTATTGTTAGTAGCACATTTTTTTATACTATCCTAGCACAAAAACCATTTCAATTATTTACTCATTAGAAAAATTCATATTAGAAATGGTAACAAAGCAACTGGAACTGTAAAAATAGTATAATGTCAAAGATTTAAGCAAATTTAGTGCAATAGGTAGAATATTGTGTGGTTTTATTAATATTTTACGCACCAACAATCTTAACTACGTAGGTATTTTGATATCTCATCCAACATTAATAAATTAACGATCAATATGTAATTTATTTTCGAAAAATTTTTGTTGATTGAATATTGTCACGGCCACCTAATAAAATTTCACGTAATTTTTGTTGCAATTAAGGATTGGCTTAAAGAATCACGAATAACTCACAAATTAAAGCACTTAGGTATAGAGAATGTTTAAGAAATAAAAAAGTACCATAAAGTATTATTTCATTACAATAGTAAAATACAGGATGTTCCATTTAAGAAAACTCAGACAATACTCATTCCTAGTTTTGACCAACCCTCTAGACTAAAATTAAACATTTAGCTATGTTAGTAATGTTTGACAATAGTAGACTATATTAAAAATCGTTTGAACATAAATAAAAATTTTGATGGCAAATCACTACAATTCTACAGGGTGTGAATATTGACGAAATTAACAAAGTAACATAATTATCTTTTAAACTACTTCGTATAATATTACAAAATCTTATATTTTAAGAAAGAAGACATCAAGCAGAATCCAAAATTGTACAAATATACAGGATATTCCATTTAAATAAACAAAAGTTTGAGTCACCCTGTCAATAGGGGTGGCCCTGTTTATTTGTAAATATTTTTAGATTATGGTCCTATCTGTGCCCCAATTTTTATCTAAATAACTTTTTTTCGTATCTCTGACGACAAACGATTACTTGGACTTCCTCTCACTAATGCCCCTCCTTGTATCTATTTTTTAATAAAAGTTGTGTCAATATATTTAGGCCAAGGCCGATCATTTTTTAAACAAAAAAATGGTACCAGGATGGAACCAATTGTAAGAGGAAAAAATACAACAATTTTTTTTAACATCCCATATTATATACAATCTGTAATAACAAATTACAATAAGTAAATTATTTAATTAAATTATAAGAGACTTGCAAGAGACTGTCCAGTGATGATAACCTAGTAAATCATAATTTGAGTAACAAAATTAGTTGTGACTTTATTAAAAAACGTGTTGGTAGGTTTCTTGGAGTGTGGCACTTTAGCCTTCTCTTTGCCTCGGGCCACATGAAGTTCTTCGCTAGCTTGTTAGGGTGGTTTTCAGTCGTCTGTCATATTTTTGTGAGTTTTTGTTTTTTATCTTCCACAGGAAAAATTTTATTTTCGCAAAATTTGATGAGAACTTATGTACATGTTTATATTACAAACAGACTACATTTAATAATGTTTTGATTTAAAATCTATTTTGTTTCCTATTTTGATTAATATGTAAAAAGACCGTCATTTCAAAATATCTGCTTTTTAAAAAGATTCGGTATGCTTTTATGGAGAATTTTTTCAGAAAATGGAAAAAAAACAAATATGACTCAAATTCGATTTTTTTTAATATGTAAAATTTTGAGCTATTTATAAAAACGTTTAGATTAGTCAATTGAAAAACGTTAGATTGATAGACGAAAAAATTCCAAATTTCTGAATCGTAGAGATTGCAGAAAACATGCGAAAATAGTTGATTTTATAAATATTAAAGCTAATCTTTAAAGGGGATTTAATCTAAATAATGTGGTTGCTTAAATTTTTTCCAGTAAAGAAGTTGATTTCCATACCATTGAGAATACCATTGTATACATTTTTCTAATTAACTTTTTTGGATATTATGTACCATAATGGAATTGGACATGAAAGACAGTTTGTTTCCTTTCGATTCAAAGGTGTAGCATCACCAAGCAGCTGTTTCTGTCTCTAGACTTCTTCAGTGGGGTTACCTGAACACCTGTGAATCGAAAAGAAACCAAACTTTGTATACAGGGTGATTGATTAGTAGGGTAAAGCTCAATAGCTCCACTAGAGTAATATATATATCAATAAACGTTAATAACAAAAATTTTAGCCACCTTTGAGCTTCACATTACCAAATTAGTTAGAATGTTACAGGGTGTTCTATAACACAGTGGCAGACCAAACTATTGTTTTTTAAATGGAACACCCTATATTTTATTTTAAATTCGAAATCCTGTTAACTTCTCCATCACAAAAATATAAAGGTTTGTTATGTTATACAGGGTATTTACAAAGTTATAACCAATTTTATATGAAAATCGTAACAAGTTCAACTCCCTGTATAAATAAAAATAAGCAAAATAGCAATGGTTTATTATTGCCGTATTTTTTAACGTATTGTCAAAATTTTCAAGAATGGTCGATATTGCTAATTTTCTTTATATCAAATACAGGGTGAATCAAAACGCAAGTACATTATTTTCTCAGTAATTTTAAATGGAACACCCTGTATTTTATGTCACTATTGAAAAGTGCCATTACTGTACTTTAATTTTTAGATCACATTCCCCACGAAATCACCCAATCACCAGAATGACCACCCAAATCACCAGAATTTAATAAACTGGACTGATTTTTTTGGGGTTACGTTAATAATGAAGTTTATAAAATACCTCCAACAACAAGGGACGAGATGAAAAATAGAATACAAAGTGTATTTCGATGTGTTAATTTACAAATGCTCCGTAGAGTAAGTAGCTCATTGAATGATCGTTTTTAGGCGTACATAAATGTGTTAGGAGATAATTTTGAACACCTTTTGTAATTAAATATTAAAAATATTTTATTAAAAGTAGCTTCTAATTTTTTCAAACATGTTTATTTGCAAAATGTTTTACTGATCAATTATGTCTCGTTCTTTATTTGTTACATTGTTACATTTACATAAAAAAGTAGTGTTTAATTGTCTTCACAAAGTATTGTATTTTATGTTTGTGGGTTTTTTTGTAAAATTTATTACTAATTTTCTTTGTTTACTTGTTGCATTTACATAAAAAGATAGTTTTTAATTATTTCAAAAATGTTGCATGTAGTGGTTTTGTTTTTGTTTGTAAAATGTATTACTAATAAATTATTTTTATTTCTTTTTTTGCTACATTGTTACATTGATTACCGGATTGATAATCAATAATCTTCAATTGTCAATTCAGTCATGGCTTACTTAAAATTTAGATAAATTTAAACACCTAAAATAATTTGCTCTGAAAAATGAAAATATCTCGAAAACTAATAAATTTAGGCATAAGGAATGTTATATAAAAATTAAAGTACGTTAATGTTAATTTTCAATAATGATATAAATAACAGGGTGTTCCATTTAACATTACTGAGAAAATAATGTACTTGCGTTTTGACTTACCCTGTATTTGATATAAAGAAAATTAGCAATATCAATAATTCTTAAAAATTTTGACAATAATAAAAAAATATGGCATTAATGAACCATTGCTGTTATGCTTATTTTTATTTATACAGGGAGTTGAACTTATTACGATTTTCATACAAAATTGGTTATAACTTTGTAAATACCCTGTATAACATTACAAACCTTTATATTTTTATAATAAAAATGTATACCATTTTTATTCAGTTGCAATGTGAAGGCAAAACAATCGTTGAATCTCTGAATCGCGATTTTCGGCTCTTATTGGAGCCTCATCGGAAAGAACGTAGGCACTGTTCTCCATACCCCAATTGACCAGTGTCGAGAGGTTTTCCCACTCATTGCAACCGAAGTGAAGGTATTAGGTGACTAGCGTCATCTGGCAATTGAAAGATGAAGTTAGTTTTCAATCCTAATAGCAAAATTAATAATATTGAAAATATTAAAAATATTACTAAAAGATTTTTAAATTGAAAACTTATTGGTACATTTCCCTGGTGACACCTCCAAGGCTTCTACAATTTGCAAGCCAAGTGGATGCTGCAGTGAAGACAAAGGGAAGGAATTCTACACTATGCAATTCACATCCCCCGTCTGCAGTTCGGTAAAGTTCCAACGGAAAATGCACCTGGTTACTCTACGGAGTAATACGACTATAAAATAAAAATGTATACCATTTTTATTCAGTTGCAATGTGAAGGCAAAACAATCTTACTTTTCAATTAGAATACGGAGCGCAGTCCAGTCCTCTGAATCGCGATTTTCGGCTCTTATTGGAGCCTCATCGGAAAGAACGTAGGCACTGTTCTCCATACCCCAATTGACCAGCGTCGAGAGGTTTTCCCACCCATTGCAACCGAAGTGAAGGTATTAGGTAACTAGCGTCATCTGGCAATTGAAAGATGAAGTTAGTTTCTAATTTAAAAGTAAGATTGTTTTGCCTTCACATTGCAACTGAATAAAAATGGTATACATTTTTATTTTATAGTCGTATTACTCCGTAGAGTAACCAGGTGCATTTTCCGTTGGAACTTTACCGAGCTGCAGACGGGGGATGTGAATTGCATACTGTATAATTCCTTCCCTTTGTCTTCACTGCAGCATCCATTTGGCTTGCAAATTGTAGAAGCCTTGAAGGTGTCACCAGGGAAATTTACCAATAAGTTTTCAATTTAAAAATCTTTTAGTAATATTTTTAATATTTTCAATATTATTAATTTTGCTATTAGGATTGAAACTAACTTCATCTTTCAATTGCCAGATGACGCTAGTCACCTAATACCTTCACTTCGGTTGCAATGGGTGGGAAAACCTCTCGACGCTGGTCAATTGGGGTATAAAGAACAATGCCTACGTTCTTCCCGATGAGGCTCCAATAAGAGCCGAAAATCGCGATTCGGAGGACTGGACTGCGCTCCGTATTCTAATTGAAAAGTAAGATTGTTTTTCCTTCGCATTGCAACTGAATAAAAATGGTATACATTTTTATTTTATAGTCGTATTACTCCATAGAGTAACCAGGTGCATTTTCCGTTGGAACTTTACCGAGCTGCAGACGGGGGATGTGAATTGCATAGTGTAGAATTCCTTCCCTTTGTCTTCACTGCAGCATCCATTTGGCTTGCAAGTTGTAGAAGCCTTGGAGGTGTCACCAGAGAAATGTACCAATAAGTTTTCAATTTAAAAATCTTTTAGTAATATTTTTTATATTTTCAATATTATTAATTTTGCTATTAGGATTGAAAACTAACTTCATCTTTATATTTTTGTGATGGAGAAGTTAACAGGATTTCGAATATAAAATAAAATATAGAGTGTTCCATTTAAAAAAAAAACATAAGTTAGGTCTGCCACTGTGTTATCGAACACCCTGTAACATTCTAACTAATTTTGTAATGTGAAACTCAAAGGTGGCTAAAATTTTTGTTATTAACTTTTATTCCTATCTATTACTATAGCGGAGCTATTGAGCTTTACCCTACTAATCAATCACCCTGTATAAGCAGAATTATAAAAATAATAATAAAAATGAATCAAACCGAAACATAAACTGTCTTTCACTATTATCTTTACTCAGATTTTTAAGTACTAGGAACTAACTTTGTGGCTGCATATTGTAGAGTCCTTTTCGTGTTCTTTATTCATCGTCTCTTGTCTTATAAATTGTAAAAGTCAGATATTTAGGATGTTACCAGCAAGTAGTTCCACGAAAAGTTTTCAGATATAAATTATTATTTATTATTTTTAATAAATGTTGCATCTAGTCTTTTCATCTTTCCCTAAAGGAATTATAGACCAATATTGCATTAAAAACTCACCCTGTATTATATTAGTTCTGTGATAACACACTAGTTTAAATCAAAAATATTTTGGTATATTTAAGATCCAAATGCAGTAATATACAAGCAAAAAAGGTTAATTTATTTTCTTCTCATTGACAAGTCTGACGTGTGGCTTGTGATAATGAAAACGAATCACAAAAGTTACATTGGGTTAGTTATGTGACAGCTTGAGATTATTGTTGGAGGCGATCTGTTATTTCAGGTGACTGATTTTTTCATTAAATTAAATTAATGAAACAAGTTTTATTTCTTTCTTTTGAAACTTACTGTCAACAACTTTTTTCATTATTCATAAATACAATATAAATTAAAGGTTCCCTAAAATGCTTCCTTATTTTGCCAATGGTTATTACAGGGAATCGGAGCACAATACTGAAAAAAAAATTAAAAAGACAGAGTATTATTTACCATTTTCTTATATTTTTGAAGTTATACTTCTTTACGGGCGTAATGACGGTGAAATTTTATATGGGAAAACCTAGCGACCGGGCGCATGCGCATTATAACTTTGTTCTGATTGGATGTTCAAATGACATGACAAAAATTATCCAATATGGCAGCTGTGGCACAGCTGTGGGACTGTGGTTTGGTTATAATGTATGCTTGTTGCGTTTTAAAATTTGTTGGAAGAGAAACAAACAAACAAAAAGTTAGTTAATGGTTATACTGCCTTTTTAAATAGTTTTCATATTATATTTTTGGACTTATTTACATAGAAGAGATGGTTGTTGCATGCCAATGTGAAAGCTCATCAAACTGTGACTAGTATGAGTGCCGCAGATCTCGCTTATTCAGAGCTAAAGAATCTTTCACTGGTAAGTGTTTTATAAATAGTTGATCAAATTTTGTTATGATATTTGAACATAGCCACTTTGCACGACGCAAGTGATTGCGAAATTTATTAGTCGTTATACGGGCTCCGATACCTACCTTGAACCTACCAAAATACATAAGTAGTATGTAATACTTTTATTTAAATAATATTCACCTAATATATTGTTTTCTTACTCTATGTTTTGTTGTATTTTTTCAATTCTAAATCATTTCAATTCAAAATCAAAATAATTTGATTTGCATAAGTTAAAAATGTCAAAAGGTTAATCTGTTTAGTTAGACGATCTTCGCACATAATGACAAGCTGTCTCTGTGGCGAAGTTTTAATGCGGGTCACTCAAAATACAACGCAAATACCAGCCGCTTGGTAAGTTGGTTCGAATCCCAATAGAAACTTTTATTTTTTTATCTTTTTTTATACATTTTATGATTGTAAGTATATTTATTATATAATTTTATTTTCAGAAAATACGTATTTAGTTAAAAATTTTTCCGACAATTAATGTTCAGAAATCATTTGTGGCATTTTTAATGTACTTGTGTGTGTTTTATTTTTTTATTATTTTAATTTTTGGCACTGTTTTAATAAAAATGTTTGAGAAGTAGTAAGTATAAATTAATTTAATATTTAAATAAAATATAAATAAAAAGTGTATTAATTTCGTTTATAATCATATAATCATATAATAGAAGTATAACTTCTTACGTGCGTACAAAGTACACACACATTCTTTTTTTAAATATACAGCCCTATATTTTAGTTTTTCTAAAGATTTCATTTATGGCACTCTCTCATTTTTTTAAGTATTTCCTATAACTAAACTCATTACTTTCCGAGATCTTTTTAGATTTCTCCAAATTTCGGGAATACCTTCAATTTATGTAGGTAAGTAGAAATAACTTGCCCACTAGTCTGGTATAATAATATAACAAAATTATTTTGATTCAGTAAATACACCATAAAATAAAAAATGTTATTTGTGTTCAATAAATAAAAAATAAAAACATAAATCAAAACAATATGCAATAAATGTAACAGTTTTTAGACTATTGCTATATGAACAGGAATCTAAGCCAAGAAATTAGTAAAAGTAGTAGGTAATAAGTAAAAGGCCACTCATAATCAATTAAAAATTGTGAAACTTTTGAAAACACAAGTTTTCATATTATGACCTTTTCAATTGGCTTGTCTTTAATCTGTAAAATAATTAACAGAAATGATCCGGGTATTAGAACAAACCGCTACTTTCTCGTAGGAAACTGGGGTTTTAACTTTTTGTGTACCATTTTGAAGTTTATTATCGATATTCATACTCGACCACTCCTTAGGGGTAATTGTAGCTATATTCACCACTCTTATTAAAGATTATTTTTCTATATCTAGTAATGAGTACTAGACCGTAAATACAAACAGTAGTAGCAAAGGAATTTTGGTAAAATTAGCCAAATTTTATATACAGAGTGGGCCAAAGAAAACAGTCCGCCTCGATATCTGGCAGTATATATTAGATTTTAAGGAACTGACGACACAGGTCGATTTTTGATCAAAGGGGGAAACATTTTTACGGTACATTCATTTGTCATTTGTCAACACCTCCCTTCCACGTCCCCCACCCTTATTTTCAAATAGAGAATAGGGGTCGTGCTAGCTCAATTAAAAGGATATTAAATTATCTATTCAGTAATATAACTATTAACATAAATGTTTATACAGGGTGTCCAAGAAAAAAATATTTTAATTAGATTAATTGACACCAAAATAAGTATGTATGTAAGGCAAACTGCCACCCATCTGCCTCTTGATAGGTTGAATATTGAATTTAAGAGAAAAACAATATTTATTTGTGAAATAAATATTTATCTCTATTTTATGTCAGTGGTAGAATGTATTCTGAGTAAAATAAATTGCATACATTCTTCTTTTTGTGTCAATTAATTGAATTCAAAATAATTTTTCTTGGACACCCTGTATATATAATTATGTCAATATTACTGAATCGAAAATTGAATAACTTTTCAAATGAGGTAGCACACGACCCCTATTTTCTATTTAAAAATAAGGGGTGGGAGAAATGGAAGGAAGGGGGTTGACAAATGACAAATGTATATATCGTAAGAATGTGTCCCCTTTAGATTAAAAATCGACCTACATCTTCATTTCCTTCAAATCTAACAAACACTGCCAAATATCAATGTGGACTATATTCTTTGGCCCACTCTGTATAGATAATTATAGGTACAATTATAATATAATCTATAATTATTATCAAAAATGAATAACCATTTTCAATTTCGTTGCAATACGAAACTATAGCCGCATCATTATTCCAGTTCAATCAGAGAGTGCAGCAAGCACCCCTACCGGTTTCGAAACTTATTAGTCCCTCATCAGGAGGCACATATGCTGCTCTCTCTCCGACCCAACTAGGACAAACACCGGCGTGCAGTCACGGATTGCAACGAACGAAATGGCAGGGAGGCCCTAGCGGTAACTGCTAGCAAAAAACTAAGTTTTCAATCTAATAGCACATAAAACAACATCCAAAAATGTTACTCTATATCCTACCAGATTGAAAACAATGGGAACCTTCTCTGGTAACACCTCCGAGGCTTCTACAGTTTGCGAGCCATAACAGATGCTGAGACTAAGGAAGATGAGGGAATTTTACAATTTATAATTCACGTCCCATCTGCTCAGCGCATTCATTTTGATTTATAGTCCAAGTAATGAAGCTTAAAATAGGACAAAACCTCGCAATTTTTACAGAATGGATCGATTTGCTTGAAAATTTGAAGATAAGTAGTGGATAGTCCAAGGATCAAAATCTATATGATGCCAAAAGGCGCTTTTACCATAGGGGTGGTTGCCACCCCATGTCGGGGGTGAAAATTTTTTATTATATTTTGACCACAAAAGTTGGTAAAAACATTCATTCTAAGCAAAAAATGCTCTATACATTTTTTTGATAAAATTAATAGTTTTCTATTTATTCGTTATCGAAAGTGTTAGTTTTATATTAAAAAAATTAATGTTTTTAATCAGTTTTCTGCAAATAACTCAAAAAGTTTTTGTTTTATCAAAATAACTTTGCTTAACAAAAATGTACCTTTTGAAAAAATTAACAAAACTGTTTTTTAAATTTTCTTTAAGACCAATAGTAACGAGCTATACTTTATTATATGTTAGGTCTTCTTCGGCAAATGCTAAATATTGTAGTTTCAAAGTCAAAAGACGGGAAAACTATGCATTTTCCGAGGATCACTTGTTTAAATTAATTTGAAGTATTTAAAAATATTTATCTTCAGAAATAAAAAAAGTCTTTAGCTCAAAAATTAGGTGGCTTATAATGAAAAGAATGTCATTCCCTATATTTTTCAGCGAATAAGTGATCGAAAGCAAACCCCTAATCACCATCCTGATTAAAATTAGTCATTGACCTTATTTCGCCTTCTTTACTTATGTATTATTAATAGGTTCTAGAAGTTTAACTGGTTTATAATGACTAGTTTTTAAAAAAATGGAGTCAAAAGCAAACATCGAATTTTTGAAATTTGGTAAAAAATTCCCTTTTCTTCAGAATAGAAAGATTATCATCAGAGATACAAAAAAATATTTAAATATAAAATTGTGGCTTATTTAATTCCCAAGAACTTGATTTGCAAAAATTTTCTCTACAGTAAAAATTGAGTGAGCTATTGACAATTAAAACTTGTAATAACATGCAAAAATCACCTTTACCAACCCTTTCAAAGTCACCACTTTTTGCGACTGAGAATTTTAAAAGCATTTGGTATTAATAGTTTTATAGATCTTGTAAAAACCTACAAAACTGTTTTTTAACAAACTTTATAAGATAAAAATTAAAAAGGTTACGGTTAAAAAATCAATATATTTTTTTTTCAAAAAAAAAAGAAATCCAATTGGAAGCATAATATTGTAAGTTAGCTTTGCTTTTAGTCATTGGCCTTATTAATTCTTCTTTATTTATGTATTATTAATAGATTTTAAAAGTTTGACTGGCTTAGAATGATTAGTTTTAAAAAACTAGAGTTAAAAGCGAATAACGACTTTTTGTAATTTGGTAAAAAATGTCATTTTCTTCAAAATAGAAAGATTAGCATCAGATATACGAAAAACTGTTTTTATATGAAATTGTAGGTTATTTAATTCCCAAGAACTTGGTTTGAAAAATTTTTTTCTACGGCAAAAATTGAGTGAATGGTAAATGAGTATATATCGAAAAACATTGATTTTTTCTATATAAAACTAACACTTTCGATAGCGAATAAAACGAAAAGTATTAATTTTATCAAAAAAAAGTATAGAACATTTTTTGCTTAGAATGAATGTTTTTATCAACTTTTGCAGTCAAAACATAATAAAAAATTTCCACCCCTAAGATGGGGTGGTAACCGACCCCATGGTAAAAGCGCCTTTCGGCATCATATAGATTTTGATCCTTGAACTATCCACTACTTATTCTCAAATTTTCAAGCAAATCGATCCATTCTGTAAAAATTGCGAGGTGAAATGCTTCGGTTCCTGGACTATTACATGTTTACTTTGATTGAAGTACGAAGGGAACCATTATCGTTGGAACTTTGCCGCGCTGAGCAGATGGGACGTGAATTATTAATTGTAAAATTCCCTCATCTTCTTTAGTCTCAGCATCAGTTATCGCTTGCAAACTGTAGAAGCCTCGGAGGTGTTACCAGAGAAGGTTCCCATTGTTTTCAATCTGGTAGGATGTAGAGTAACATTTTTGGATGTTGTTTTATGTGCTATTAGAATGAAAACTTTTTTTTATATAATTATTATATTAATACTATAATTTATATCCCGTACCCGAGTAGCCGGGTATACCTGATCATTTGTGTACAGTGCTTATATGGTGTTATTGTTATAATAATTTATTCTAGATTTTTATTAGTTTATTTATTGAAATTTGGGATAATAAAAAGTGTAGTATTGGAAAATATAACGTGAAAAATATTTTGCTATAATAAAGAGTAAGTCTTGATTGATGTCTAAACGGTATTTCAATATATTCATTCAACATTGCCAACACATATAACCTAATTTTTTTTATAACCTAGACAGTTATTTTCCATGAATAGTTAGTGTGCTTTCTAGTCTTTCATATGAAAATGAGATATCTTTTGTAAGTTTTTGTGAAAATATATTCTGGGTAAATATGTATTAAAAGAAACGTTTTTTTTTTTTCAGCGAGCAAAAATACGAAAAGACGATGACTACCACTTATCACTGCAAAACAACTGAAATATCATATAAAATTTAGAGTTTTGGCAACATATATAAGGCATTTGAAATATGCCTAAAACGCTGGATTTACACTTTCACATTACAAATTGTTTCACGTCACAGGAAAAGCTTCCAACTTTTGGAAGAAAGGAAGAAGGAATTGCATGGAATTTGTAGCTGAAGTTGTGTAATTTCGAAAAAAAAATTTCTGTAATCGAAAAGAAGTAGTTATAAACGTGAAATGTTGTTCTGAAGCTATTTCCTTGTGACATTTTTATAATCAACTATTTTCAATGGGAAATAAGCGACAATTTTACCAAAAAAATGATTTTATTAACATTTTGTATTTTGACAACGACACCAGATTTAGGCGTCGAAACGTTAATAAAATCATTTTTTTGGTAAAATTGTGGCTTATTTCCCATTGAATATAGTTGATTATAAACCTGAAAGTATAAATTCAGCGTATTTTAGTCATAATTGTTTCCAAAAATCAAAATTGTTATTTTATGTGATAGCATTTAAAGATTCGCAATGAAAATTCCACATGACCAGTTAAGAGGAAAGAAAAATTTTGACGTCTGTCAAAATTTTCAATGTATTTTAAATGTAATCATTTTTTTAGTGAATACTGAGAAAACTAATAAGTATTTTTGAAAAATTTAAGCGCAGAATGAAAGATTACTTTATTACCGAAGGCCGAAAGTCCCTTAGAATGAATAAAAAGTTTCTTTTAAATGGGATATTTGAAATTAAAAATCACACCAAATTTTCTCTTAGTTTTTCACCCCTGTAACTTATAAAAATAAATATTATAGAAGTTTTCAGGGACTTTCGGCCCTCGGTAATAACGTAATCTTTCATTCTGCGTTTAAATTTTTTAAAAATACTTATTAGTGTTCTCAGGATTCGAAAAAATGGATCCCATTGAAGCCGAAATTTCGTACCCATCCCCTTAATGAAAATGATAAATTAAAAGGTTGCTTACAAAAGCTTCACTCTTCACCTTTAAAGCGCGTTTTGATTTTGGAAGGTATAGGACACACTGATTAAAAGATATGGAATTTTTACCATCGAGTTGTTACAAACTTTATTTTAAATGTTGAATAAGTTGCATGTGAGAGTTCATTTTGAATGAAATAAAAAACAGACGTGCTCTCAATAATTTATTTTAAATTTCGAGGACCAGTTTCGCTCTCTAAAGTATGCAGAGCATCTTCAGGTCAACGGTTACAAGTCACTAAATGCTACAAATAAAAACCAGAGTTAGAACAATGTCTGGTTGTAAAATATGCTAAAGTTCCATAAGATTAAGCCAATATTGAACAATATACATAAAAGTAGTTAAGACAGCAGACAAATACATATGCATGTAAACTTGGGGGCGGTAACAAACGTCCCCAAGCTCACAAACACATGCAGATGTATGCCGTCTGTAATCATGCAATGAAAACATGTCGTTCTTACATTCGGTTACAAGGAGCTACTTCCTGAGTATTTATTAACATGATATCTTGTTAATGAATAATGAATACAATTTTTAAGCTTTACAATTTTTAAATTTCAAATTTTTAAATTTTAAATTTTTAAAAATTTTAAATTTTTAAAATTTTCAACTTTTACAATTTTCAACAATTTTTAAGCTTTCCGATTTTTCATCCCTTATGGCATATGCGACCACTACTCCTCTCATTAGGACATCAAGGAGTATTGACCTTAACAGTTTGGGTTACAGCTGCACGTCCACAGCTAACATACATATTAGATATCAACCAGTTTTGATCCAAACGTTGTCAGCCTTATACTAACACAAACATTAATAAAATTTATTTAAACTTCTATTTAATAGAAGTCTTTTAATAAATATAAATAAAAATCTTTTAATAAATAGAAATAAAAATAAGACTAAGTTTTCACTCTAATGGCATATAAAACAACATAATGCTATTCTACACCCCACCAGAATGAAAACAATGGGAACCTTCTCTGGTTACACCTCCGAGGCTTCTACAATATGCAAGCCATACGGATGCTGAGACTAAGGAAGATGAGGGAATTCTACAATTTACAATTCACGTCCCATCTGCTCAGCGCGGTAAAGTTCCAACGAGAATGGTTCCCTTCGTACTCCAATCAGAGTAAATGTAAATCAAAAATGAATAACCATTTTTAATTTCGTTGCAAAACGAAAATACAGCCGAACCATATTCCAGTCCAATCAGAGAGTGCATCAAGCACCTCTACCGGTCTCGAAACTTATTAGTCTCTCATCAGGAGGCACATATGTTGCTCTCCCTGATCCAACCAAAACAAAACCCCAGCGTGCAGTCCCGGATTGCAACGAACGAAATGGCATAGATGCCCTAGCGGCAACTGCTACAAGACTAAGTTTTCACTCTAATGGCATATAAAACAACATAATGCTATTCTACACCCCACCAGAATGAAAACAATGGGAACCTTCTCTGGTTACACCTCCGAGGCTTCTACAATATGCAAGCCATACGGATGCTGAGACTAAGGAAGATGAGGGAATTCTACAATTTACAATTCACGTCCCATCTACTCAGCGCGGTAAAGTTCCAACGAGAATGGTTCCCTTCGTACTCCAATCAGAGTAAATGTAAATCAAAAATGAATAACCATTTTCAATTTCGTTGCAAAACGAAAATACAGCCGAACCATATTCCAGTCCAATCAGAGAGTGCATCAAGCACCTCTACCGGTTTCGAAACTTATTAGTCTCTCATCAGGAGGCACATATGTTGCTCTCCCTGATCCAACCAAAACAGAAATTTTTAGAAATAAAAATATTTAAAACCATCACATATTAAAATTGTATATATGACATTCACTTTAGTCTACTTTACAAACAAAATAGCAGGCACAGATTTGTTGGTTGTCTTTCACCAACTATCTCATCACCCTCAGGAATTTCCAATTTCCATAAACTTGTTAACCTTGACAACATTTTCCGTCTATTCCACCATATCCCGTTAGCATAACTTAAGCAAGATATCATGTTAATGAATACTCAGGAAGTAGCTCCTTGTAACCGAATGTAAGTACGACACGTTATCATTGCATGATTACAAACAGTATACATCTGCATGTGTTTGTGAGCTTGGGGACGTTTGTTACCCCCCCCCCCCCAAGTGTATATGCATATGTATTTGTCTGCTGTCTTAACTACTTTTATGTATGTTGTTCAATATTGGCTTGATCTTATGGATTTTTAGCATCTTTTACAACCAGACATTGTTCTAACTATGGTTTGTATTGGTAGCATTTAGTTTAATTGTAACCGTTGACATGAAGACGCTCTCCATATTATAGATAGCGAAACCGGCCATCGGAAGTTACAATAAATGATTGAGAGTACGTCTGTTTTTAACTTTATTCATTTATTTTAAATATTGATCTAGCGCGCATAACTGACCATCAAAATCGGCGGTCGCTTCACGTATTGTTTCTGAAGGAACGGTTCATTCTACTCAAAAAGTGCTAATAAACATTTTTGTTCAAAATTATCTCAGCTAGGTAAAATTCTTATTTGAATTATTTTTATTGTTAAATCATGAAAGAATTTAATAATACAGTAAAACCTCGATATAACGGACCTCTATTTAACGGACTTCGGATATAACGGACAAAAAATCCGATCAAATGTAAAAAAATTGAATGCAAAAAAATACGAAAAATCGGATTCTGGAAGAAAAATCAGCAAGGACAGGATCTCGGCACTACTTTGTGCTAACGCCGATGGATTGCATCGATTGACTGCTATAATTGTTGGCAAATCTCGTAAACCTAGAGTTGTTAAAGATATGTATAATGCAGCATCTGCTCGTTTCATATTATAGCTCTAATAAGGCATGGTTCACCATAGATATTTTCAAAAATTGGTTTTTGTAAGAATTTGTACTTGCAGTGAGAAAATTTCAAGAGAAGAAACAGGAAATACCGCCGAAAGAGGTATAATGTTTATGGATTTTAGACAACGCTCCTGCTTATCCTCCTGAAAATATTCGACATTTATAAGATGACAACTTTGATTGTTTGTTTTTACCAAAAAATACATCGTTTATTCAATTCATGGATCAGTGAATAATTTTGGCAACCAAACGAGAATATTGTAGAAAGTTTTTAGATGAAGTAGAAAAGTAAGAAAGTAGCGAACAAGACTTGATACCTTTTTTAATTTACAGATGTGTACACTGTATCTAAATACAGTGGGTACATGTTATCAAAATAAATTTTTTTTATTGATTTGAAACCTATTTTTTATAACGGACTTTCGGCTTTAACGGACATACCGTCTCCCCAATTAGTCCGTTATATCGAGGTTTTACTGTATTTGCAACATTGTAGTAGAGGCTTTTATTAGATAAAATTAAATAACTTTTAGTTTTATATTTTATTCTAAATTAAAAATTTCTCAAGCTACCTCAAGGTTAGAACTTTGCTTAGTTATCTCAAAAATGTTGTTGATGTTCCTAATCACAATTTTCTTATTTGCGGCTTCTTATTATTTTTTCTCGCATAATCGAGATTGTCTTTGTTTTCTTGGAAAAAGTGCAAGTGTGCTCCAAGCTAGCACCTACGGAGTAAGATACTCAGACACTTAAATTTTCTAGGTCGGCAGCAATTTAAAATATGTCTGCGGTGAAGTAAGGTGGAAGAATACTCTGGAACGTAGACAAACTAATAAGCAAACCTATTGTTTTACTCACGAGTTTTATTAGGCCAGGCCAATGATAGTACAAGGTGTAAAATCTGTGTGAAATTATTAAGAGGAACAATTTTTAATTGTTGAAACTCGTTTTTTCTTTGTACAATCTTGTTTATTTTCTTATTCTAGTTATTGCGCTATTATGTTGTCTTACCTGCACTTGGGAAGTATTCACTCGTTCATGTCAAATTCATACACATTTCTCGAAGTGATGATAACTCTTAGTAATTATGTATTGTTAATGTGTTTCTTCAATTTAAACTATTTCTATTTCGTTACATCATGAACTTCAGTGTTTTTTTCTGTCTCTTCTGTGTAGTCTAGTAAAGAATCGACAATAAATATTCCGCGATTTAAAAACATATTCCGGTGTGCATCACTTTACGGTTTGACAGACAAAAAATAAATTTAAAATAAAAGTTGACAGAATTTTACACGGGTTTTTCTCAAAACTACTTTTTCAAAGGCCTTGTATAGATTGGGAGCTCTCCAAAATCTCTTAAATGAACTAAATAGATACAAAATAGACATAACTGCCATACAAGAAATGAGGTGGATTGGAAACAATTTAATGGAAAAAAGAAGCCAAACGATTTTCTACAGCTGCGATCCTAAAGATCACGTCGTGAGCACTGGATTCATAGTAAACAAGAAAGTAAAACATACTATAGGAGATTTCAGAGCCGTTAGTCCCAGAATGTGCATTTTAAGAGTTAAAGGACGTTTCTTTAACTACAGTCTAATTAATGCACATGCCCCGACAGAAGAAAAAGAAGATGATTTTAAAGAAGGGTTTTATGATGAACTAGACCGCATATCAGTCATGCCCAAAAAATGATATAAAAATAACCTATGGAGACCTTAACGCCAAAGTTGGAAGAGAACAGCAATTCCAACCCACAATAGGTAGGCACAGTCTCCATGAGCAATCAAATGACAATGGCAATAGGTTAATAAACCTAGCAAGATCACTTAACATGGTGATTGCTAGCACATACTTCGCTCGCAAAGATATACACAAGGGTACCTGGAAGTCCCCAGATGGACTGACAGTAAATATGATAGATCATGTTATTGTAGACTCGAGACACCAATCGAATATAATAAACGTCCGCACCAGAAGAGGGGCAAATGCGGATTCTGATCACTACCTGGTCGAAAGTAGAGTAAGGGCTAGAATTTCAAACATCAAAAAGGAAAGAGGCTCTAAACACGAACGATACATGGTAGAAGGACTCAAAGAAACAAACAAAAATAAAGAGTATAAAGAAAAGAAAAGCATCAAACTAGAAAACATACCAAAACATGAAAACCCAAATAAGGAGTGGGAAGAGTGCAGAGAAATCATAAAAGAGACAGCTAAAGAAGTATTAGGCATAGAAGGTAAAGAAAGGAGAACAAGAACGAATGACTGGTTTGACGAAGAATGTCAGATTATAACAGACAGAAAAAAACAGAGCATATTTACTGATGCAACAGGGGCACAGAACCCGACAAGCAGAGGAAGAATATAAACAACTACGCAAAGAAGAAAAAAAACTCACCGAAGAAAAAAGAGAGATAATATGAACAAAGAACTTCAAGAACTGCAAGAACTAAGTAGATCGACAGAGACAAGAAAATTTTATCACAAACTGAACAAAAGCAGAAAAGACTTCAAACCGAGAACGACGATGTGTAGAGATAAGGAAGGTAATATATTGACACAACAGCAAGAGATACTAAGAAGATGGACAGAACATTTTACCATTGATTAATAACTACAGGTGTTTATAATCAATGATTTTACGGAAAAGCTTGAAGGAGATGGGAGTGAGACGAACCATGATATATCATTAGACCAAGCAGACAACAGAGAAAAGAATCCACCAACAATAGCCGAGATTAGAACAGCAGTAGACAAATAAAGAACAATAAATCACCGGGATCGGATCAAGTAGCATCGGAATTACTGAAGGAAGGAGGAGACGCACTACAGAAAATAATACATGAATTGATAACAAAGATATGGTCAAATAAACAGCTACCAGCGGAGTGGAATAGTGGTATTATTGTACCATCACATAAAAAAGGGAATCAGTTAGAATGTGGAAACTACCGTGGAATCACGCTGCTGAATTCAGCATACAAAATAATGTCCAACGTCATTTATGAAAGACTTAGACCACACGCTGCAAAAATAGTTGGCAGGTACCAAAGTGGCTTCTGTAGACAGAAGTCAACAATAGACCAGATATTTGTTCTGCGACAGATCCTCGAAAAAACAAGTGAACATAACACCGACACACATCATCTCTTCATAGACTTCGAAAGCGCATAGACAATATAAAACGAGAATTCTAAATAAAAGCAATGAAAGTATTTAATATACCAACACAACTAATAGAACTGATAAAAGAATCTCTAAGAGTAGAAAGTAAAATCCGGATACAAAATGAACTAACGGAAACAATAAATGTGAAAAAGGGACTACGCCAGGAAGACGCTCTATCATGCATCTTGTTCAACATCGTACTCGAGAAAATAATGAGGGACACAACAGTCAATACTCGAGGAAAAATAATTAATAAAAGCGTACAAATACTAGCATTTGCAGATGATATTGACATAATCGCAAGATCAAAAAGTGAAATGATAGAGGCATTCAATCAAATACAACGAGCTGCACAAAATAGTGGCCTTAAAATCAACCAGAACAAAACAAAATATATCGACCGTTAAGTACCAATACCTTCTATCTAACGACAAGTAAATTTTACAGGAGAAGCAAAAAACTTATTTAATTTTGCTCTGCCAATCAGAATAATTTAATATATGGACTTTCTACTTTTTTATGTATAAGATTATCGTACCTCACATATTTGATTTTGAAAGAGCTTTTGAAAAAGACAGTTTGTCAGTTAGGAGGTATTGTTTTTCTCTGTTACTTGAAATATATGTGTTTAATGGAAGATAGGAGGTCTTAAATGTAATTAAAAAATGAATTAAACTCAAAAAACTTTATTATTATTATTAATGATATCAACACATTAAGACTTCTGAGATAGTGAGTCATAGAATGTATGACAGTCTTGCGGTAACACAGTTTTCAATTGTTGTAAATGAGAGTACTTCGTAGAACTAATAGGTAGCACTTTGTCATGCAAGGGAGTATAAATCGGTTCAGGAATAATTTTAGGTCTTATGGGCAACTCACTCCACTCATCATCAAAGTTTAGTTTATATTGTATTTTTCCATCTATGGTATACAGTAAAGCCCTCAGATCTGTTACAACAGGATCTCCTACTTTACGACCTGGCCTAATGGAAGTGTATCGCCATGTGTCCTCATTTGCGTAATTTTTAAAAAATTGATAGTCAACCAATTTCACTTCATACGGAAATGGCTTACTTCTTGCTTCCTTAGTAGCAGAAGCATAATCGCTCGGAAGATGAATCTCACGATGCTTCAATTTAGTCTCGATAGCGCTGTGGACCGAGTCACACTCCATTTGAGTGTGACCCGGTTCTTAAAACTTTTGGGTTATAACTATCTGATATTTTACAGAAAAGGCAGATAATGCGTTAGACAAAATGTTATTCCGATTTTGGTATGTGCAGCCATCTGAAAATATTACTATAGGTAACCTGTTGGCGAGACAGTGTTGTGACAAGTAATCTAAAAGGAAGTTAACAAATGTGCTTGCTGTCAAGTCACTGGCAGTTTCGTCAAACCAATAGCATGTTGCATGATGAGTGACCAAATTGTAGACCGTATAGTTGTGACAACTTAACTTCGTTTTGAAGTAGAGGGCACTTGCAGTCAGATAAGGACACACTTTGACAGCTTCAAGATCCATTGTAAGAAGATTAAATTCACCAGCTTGTGCTTTTTCCTTGTCATGTTCTTTCTCGGCTCTTGCTCTTGATTTACGTTGAATATGATCTTTATATTTTTCGTCTGAAATATTTCCTTCTTTATAACTGACACAGATGTCACACATATCCTTTTTTAAGGTATAAATAGAAAGATTTGAATCTTTAAATATCTTGTCAAAAGTATGTCTGCTTGCACTCTCTTCGTTATTATTTGAGCACCATATTTTATAGGAATTATAGAGTTCTGTTTTATTTCGGTAATATGGCTCGATGAATAATTTTCTCGAATTTTTTCTATTATAATGAGAGGGAAGTGTTGGGATATTTTTAAAAAATTCACGTAGCATCTGGATTCTTGTCGCCGTTCCTCTTGGCACAACTCGTTTTCGATTGCTATTGGTGACTTCATTACATGGAAGTGTTTTATGAACTGACTTCTTGACCCAAGATTGTACAGTAAAAGAACCTAGGGAAAATGTATTTAAAAAGGATGTCTTGCAAACTCGCAAATTACCCTCAGCTGTAGGCAAAAAATACTGGAAAGTACCTTCCCGTCTTGTCTCACACCCTACAGTTTTTCTAGCAGTAGTTTGTCGGGAGACTAATCCATTTATATAAATCTTCCTTTGTTCCCAATTTAAGTTTGTCCAAAAATTATTAAATATATCTTGTCGCATCTCCACGGTCAGTTTTTCACAATTCCTGACTTTACTTGTTGTACATTTTTTAGACTTGCATGCTTCACCCAGTTTGCGAGCGCTTCGGGGAGTATTGTGTAACATTTTTCCCTCTTTCGGATTTGTATAACCTAAGTAATCTTTGCCAAGCATTCTTAACTCTTTGTTACGATTTTTTTTCCAAGTCTTACTATCTGGTTTAATTTTTCTTTTTCGTTCTTCATTGATTTCTCCGAAATAAACCTGTCTTGGCACCAGCTCAGAATCCGGCACACTATTTTCTTCAGACACCCTATCTTCGCTCTCAGTCTCCGATGAATCAGACTCTGGGTTATAGGAACTTTCACTGGGTGAAAAATCGTGAGCTGAAGATGTACTTGGAGTCGATGCTCTCTCTGTAATTACATTTTCAGTATGAAGTTCCTCGTTTAACTGTTGGAAGTGGGAGTCTTCTAAATTGTTGGAGGAAAACACATTTTGATAGGAACGATTACTTTCTTGATTGTCAGACAAGGCAAGACTACCAACTTGTTGGCTTGTACTAATAGGAGGAGTAATATTTTCATTTGTCTCCGGAATGTAGGAACTTCCATCTGGTAACAGTACACTGTGGATCAATGTCGTAGTTTCATGAATTAAGTTTACACAGTGTTCGTCTTGGCTCAGATTTTTAGATTGTGATCTTGTGGGCTCTAAACCTTCAGAAATAATAACGCTAGTAGTAGACTCACTTGTGCAGCCATAAGGAATGTTTTCATCAAGTTTCAAAGCCAATCCTAATATTTCAGCTGCCCGTGTTTTCCTACGTCGATCTTGATTGATATTCATCTGTAAAAAAATTTGCATTTAGGTACTACTTTGAGATTTTACTTGAAAATTCAATGCTTTAAACATTGCTTGTTACGTAAATATAACTATTAGGGGATCGAAAATAATCTTTATTATAATTTATCATATAAAAGCAAAATGTTTTGTTTCCAATGTTAGTTAAAACGTACTTTAATATTAATAGCTGCATTTTTCTGTTCTTAAACAGCTTTTCATTATGACAAAATATCCGATATGCCCGTTTTTTGCGCCGCCTATGTACTACGAACACCTTAAGTAATTTTAATTATTTTTGTGGAAAGATCTGCTATCTACATTTCAATTTACTAAAACTCCCTTTGGTGGTTGTGTGTACATTTTTAACTATAACTGTATTATAAGCCTTGAATATGTAACTATCATCTTAACTTAAAATTAATTTATAAGAACTTTAACACACAAAAACATGAGTTAAATTGAGGTTAGGTATTTATTTTTTGTACAAAGTCTTACTTAGGCTGTTAATTTTAGTTGTAAAACACTCCTTACCTTTTGATAACACCAGACACACACGTAAATACAATATTGTACGGCAGAAGAACTAAATAAGATACAAAAAACGAATAATACCGGGAAACTGTTGATAGGCGGTACAACTAACAAACAACAACCACAAATGAGTAGATAGAAGGTATTTCTGCTATTCAGTTAGAAGGTATTTCCGGCATAAAAAACGCTGATTAAGGTAGGATATATTTCCATGATGTTATTTTAAATACTTTGAGAATAGATACAGTTAGGATATTTTGTTAGAAGATGCGTAACAAGCTTTGCAGTTAGATGGCGCGATAAACTTATTTTTGAAAAAAATGTAGATAGGAGGTATTGGTACTTAACGGTCGATATGCAGGTAAGTAAAAACACAGAAATAAGGCAGCCACAAAATATAACAATAGGAGAATACAACATTAAGGGGGTAAAAAACTTTACATACTTGGGATCCCTAGTCACATCTGATAATAACGTAGCAGAGGAAGTGAAGAAGCGAATATTTATTGCCAATAAAAGTTACCATGGCTTAATGCGGCAACTAAGATCAGACAACGTCGCAAGGAAAACAAAATGCCAAATATAAAAAACCTTAATAAGACCGGTACTCACATACGGCTCAGAAACCTGGACACTCACTAAAAGAGAGGAAAGATTGCTAGCCACCTTTGAAAGAAAAATCTTGCAACACATATATAAGGGCACAAAAGAAAATGGAATTTGGCGAAGAAGGTACAACTTTGAACTATACGAAATATACCAGGATCCGGATATCATAACATTCATTAAAATAGGACGGCTGCGTTGGATGGGACTACAGTGTTCTATACTATGGAGTGGAATCAAGGACGTTAAATGTAGAGACAATGAGACGACTTAACGCCTTTGAAATGTGGACCTATAGAAAAATTATGAGGGTTTCCTGGGTAGATAGAGTTACAAACAATGAAGTACTGAGAAGAATAGGTAAAGAAAAGGAAGTTGAACTTACAATTAAAGAAAAGAAGCTACAGTATCTCGGACATGAGATGCGGGGCGAGAAGTATGGCATCCTACGACTCATAATGCAGGGAAAGATAGATGGCAGAAGAAGCATCGGAAGAAGATGAATTTCATGGTTGAGGAACCTGAGAGGGTGGTTTGGATGCAGCTCAAAACAACTATTTAGAGCTCATAACTCAAAACTACTTGACCGATCCAACTGCAATTTTGTATATTATATTTTTTAGATATTTTGTGAGGTAAATTATCGAGATATTTTTTGTTTTATGCTTATTTTTTGTTTAACAATAATAAATATGTTGCTTTCGCCCTTTTGTTGCAAATAAATTCGTTGTTTTGACTTCTGAGTGATAACGAAAAGCCAAAAGTCGTTAAAACTAAAAAATACTCGAGAGCGTTACCTCGAGAAACTCATAAGCTAATACAATCTTTTTGAACTTTTTGTTTAGCATGATCCAAAGATGAGTTCAGATGTCCACCGCAAAATGCATTTTTTTAGATGTCTTTAAAAATTTTCCACCGTTGCCTTATTTTTCAATATTTTTCCTTGAATGTTTTTTTTTAATATTTTATGAATTGTATTGAATACCTGTGCTTGTTTAATTTAAAAATAAAATAATTCTATCATACTTTCAAAAAATTCACAAAAAAGTGCTTGAAATGTTGATTTCAAACCCTACGCCTCCCCCTCCCATTCAGGATAGCTATGACAAGATTTTGATAAACAACCCATGCAAGAAATATTTTGTTTTTGTATGAAATTTAAGCAAATAAAAAACACACCAAATTATTTTATGTTTTGACGTGAGAATTTTCGATTGGAAATTAGGGTGTTTTTCGATATAAAATGAAAAGAAAGAGAAAAGAGAAATGTTTTAAAAACAAAAATTACAATGTGTTTGGAACATCAAAAGGTAACTTTTCACCAAAATTTTTGGAGAAGAATTTTTTTGTACAAAATAAAAATAAGAAACCATAAACTCGGTTATTTGAATTTTTCGCATATATTTTAAGGTTATGTGAAAAAAATGTAAATACAATTAAGTTATACCTACATATTTTTATTACCTTCAACCTTGCTATACATTTTTTTTTTTCATTAGACTTGTAATTTTGCAAAAAATCGTAATAAGGCGTTTTTACCCTTAGAAACACACTTTTTCCCCTATTTTTGTTAGATATAAGTAGGGAGCGGATTTATATGCGATCAATTTTGATGAAATATGCGCATATATATGCAGTAAAAAATTACGAAATATGCGCAAGATATGCACAAAACTTCAAAAAATGCGCATTTCGAGAAACCACAAATTTTCTGTTCTGTTCTATTCTAGAGGGTTCTTTTATATGGAGGGGCGGCAATCTAATTTATTACCTTTCAAATAAAATCATTATTTTTTATATGTGCAATTTATGCACATTTTTTACAAAAACTGATACCAATAGTTACCTTCGATTTCGTTAACTTCGATTATAATTCACTACAATGTGTTTTTCCAAATTTTTTACGAGGATACATTTTCTTTGATCAGATAAAGTATTTTTATAACTTGAAAAATTATTTTTATCATCAACAAAAGTAATTGGGGCGTATTTAAAAGAACTTATAAATCCGAAAATTCTGCACCAAAATCAATTTCAAAATTTCCATTAAAAATTTCGCATATTATGATGTCCTCCAAAGTTTTTAAGCCATTTAAAGACGCGATCTGATCTAAAGCATGAAAAATTCAATTTCCGTTAGAAAATCGTAAAACTATGGTTAAAGGTGTAAATTCTCTTAACAATAGGGGATTTAAAAGAATCACCAGAATTATAGGTACCTACTAAATTGGGAGACAAATTGTACTAAATATAATAAAAGTAAATAAAATTTCCCGGTAAACCATCCTTCATCATTTTAACATCCTATAATCATTTTATAACGGCGTACTATAAGCACTATAAGTAAGCGGCGCACATGGATTCGCTCCCAACCCCTATAAAACCACTTTTACTGTACACGAGTTGGCTCAGAAACTCATACCCGAAAGTTAAGTTGTGACCGAAGGGTTAGGTCTTCCTACCTGAACCCGGGAGCGAATCCATGTGCAGCCTAAGTAATTACTTTGTGTAAAGATCGGGTATTTTCTAAGAAAAAATGAAAAGGCTGTGAGTGAATGAGCCGTCTCTTGGTCTCTCTTCAGGTAGTTCTCGAATTAATAGATATGACAGCCTGTGCGGGGAAATATTTTGTGTCAAATTAAAAAATTTAAAATTTTTTTTTGACTCAAATGTTTGTAAATAGGCACAAAATATGCATGTTTCTTTAAAAATATGCAAAATTTAGTTAAGTTCTCAAATATGCGAAATATGCATGCAATATGCATTTAGCATAAAATCCGCTCCCTAGATATAAGTCTACCTATCTTTAATAAGTCTAGAATATTTTCTCCCTTCACCTATATAGCCGGTTCTGTGATGCCTAACAAGAAACGAAAAAAGTCTTCAACAATAAAATTTCAGGCATTTTGACAAGGTCCATTACGTTGGCAGATTATTAATTCTCATATAACTGAAAAACAAGCATCGACTGTAAACAAAATTCATACGAGATTTGTTTCAGAATTTTAGTATAAAGGAGACAAAGAAAGTATGTATGCGTATTGAAAATTAGGAATCTCGGATTCCGTTGCTTAAAACAGAAAATAATTGAAAAATTTTAATGGAAAAACATGATATAGGTATGTAAAATACCTACGATTACATTATTTTTTATACAGTTTAAACGATGTAGAAACGAAAAAATATTTATTTAGGCCAGGAACCGAAGCTTTTCACATCGCAATTTTTACATAATGGATCGATTTGCTTGAAAATTTGAAAATAAGTAGTAGATAGTCCAGGGATTAAAATCTATTTGATTCCGAAAGGCGTTTTTACTATGGAGGTGGTTGGAAATTTTTTATTATATTTTGACCGCAAAAGTTGATAAAAACATTCATTGTAAGCAAAAAATGTTCTATCCATTTTTTTGATAAAATTAATAGTTTTCGATTTATTCGCTGTCGAAAGTGTTAGTTTTTGTATAGAAAAAAATCAATGTTTTTTTTATATACTCATTTACGATTCACTCAATTTTTGCCGTAAAAAAAATTTTTCAAACCAAGTTCTTGGGAATTAAATAACCTACAATTTTGTATTAAAATATTTTTTCGTATCTCTGATGCTAATCTTTCTATTCTGAAGAAAATGGTATTTTTTACCAAACTACAAAAATTCGTTATTCGCTTTTAACTCCAGGTTTTTAAATACTAATCATTCTAAGCCAGTCAAACTTCTAAAACCTATTAATAATACATAAATAAATAAGAATAAATAAGGCCAATGACTAAAAACGTTTCTAACTTACATTATTATGCTTCCAATTCGATTTCTCCTTTTTTTCAAAAAATTATATTAATTTTTTAACCGTAACTTTTCTATTTTGTATTCTAGGAAGTTCGGTAAAAAATTATTTTCTACGAGCGTGCAAAAATGTCTACTTTCGCGCGCGCATTTTAGTTTAGAAAGTTTTACTTTTCCGCACGCGTGTTACTTTTCCGCACGCGTTTACTTTTCCGCACGCGTTTTACTTTTCCGCACGCGTGTTAATTTAGATATGTTAATATGGCCTTAAAGTAATTATAATACATGCAATAAACTAATATTTAGACATTATTTACTAATGTATTTCAAATATATCTTATTGTGTTCTTGTTTTAATGAAATTAACGCGAGAATTCGATGAAATAAAATAATTTTGACATAATATTCGAAAGTCAAATCAGTAGACAATAACAGTGGTTTTGAATCGTCGTCATGGAAACCAAGATCGTCGTCATGGAAACCAAGATCGTCGTCATGCTAACCAATTATGCTGAAATTTTGGTTTTG
This sequence comes from Diabrotica virgifera virgifera, assembly GCF_917563875.1. Lineage (NCBI taxonomy): Eukaryota > Metazoa > Arthropoda > Insecta > Coleoptera > Chrysomelidae > Diabrotica > Diabrotica virgifera. The sequence goes on from NC_065449.1 coordinate 217,405,132, forward strand.
ACAACCTTGTCAAAGAATTAATTTGTGTATGTATTTTCATATTAATTAAATTAATTGATTAAGATTTGGTCATTTTTTAAAGACTTTTAGAAAAAATATTGTTCCTAACGCTTGCAGAAAGTCTCTTTTCCGCACTAGACTGCTTGCCGAACTCCCGCTTCGCATCGTTCGGCCAACTGCAGTCGCATGCGGAAAAGTATGACTTTCTGCACTAGTTAGGAAAATAACTATTTTGTAGGTTTTTACAAGATCTATTAGCCTGGTAATATTACATCTTTTTAAAATGCTCAGTCGCAAAAAGAGATGACTTTGAATGGGTTGTTAAGGTGGTTTTTGCAGGTTATTACAAGTTTTAATTGTCAATAGCTTACTCAATTTTTGCCGTAGAAAAATTTTTTGCAAACCAGGTTCTTGGGAATAAAATAATCTACAATTTCATATTTAAAAATTTTTTCGTATCTCTGATGCTAATCTTGCTATTGTATTTTTAGTAATGTTGGATTCCATAGTTCCGTTCGTAGATTAACGTCACCAAATGAATGGGTCGGGTTCATGAAATTTTATAAGTAGTCTACCGAAATTTGCTAAGTGGTATCAAATTTATTTGAATTATTCAGAATTCGATTGCTTTTACATACGAGATGCACTTGCATTCGGATTGTGTAAAGGAATACAATATGAAGTGGTAACCGTAGCAGTAGTAATCTAAATTCGGTGATTATCATGACGATATGATCTTGGAGAATTACTAGAAATGGCTTACGGATAAATTTCTAATCACTTAGCATCCAAGCAGTATTAAAGCAGATAATTGCACAATACCACAATAAACATGAGGATAAACACCGAAATTTTACATCTAAAAAAGTAGATATATGCAGCTATGATATTACTAAATAATAAATAATAAATTTCATTGAAAATAAAAGTATCGCGATGGTATGAAATTAGTTACACTTACCTGAATCCCGTAATCACCATCGTCTGTCGTACATAATAATATAAACTATAAAAAGAAGAGCTACAGAAAAACTACATAATAATATAAACTATAATAAAAAAAATCAATTTCTCATCGCTGCCATCAATGTCTGTGTCTAAGTATGGGAATAGATTTTCATTATCAGGATATTCAAATAAATTAACGATACATGATTAAATCATGAACCCTGTCGGGAGATCGGACCCTGTAGCACAAGTCAGTAAGAAATAAAAATAGTTGGAAAATACAAACAAAATAAAAACATTCGAAATGTTTTAAGAGCAAACAGTATCGCGTCATCAATATTTTTGTTTTCGAAAGTTCTGCGAATTTTCAACAGTGAGGCAACAGTGCGTCGGTAATTCGACACTGACAGTGACATTATACTATCAAAATGAAATAATCTTTATACCTATAGGCGCGCTAAATATTGCCGAGTCAGCCACGTTCGATTTCTTGTTATAGAAAATCGACTTTTAGAAGATCCAATGTGACACACAATCTAGGCATGGGATAAAAAAGTTTATTTGAAGAAAGTGATTTTTTTTGTCTTCTTAATGGCGGTACAGGCTCCTTTTGCAATATTTTATTTAGTTATATAGAGTAATTTCCACATACTAACATATTTCTCAAATTAGGCTATGTACCACAATTCTTTATTATATTAAGAATATGTGTACCAAATAGCTCGACAAAATATTTAAAATTAGAGCCGCAATCTTGGACCGCGTTTGTTGCTACCTGTTGATCGCTACTGTTGGCTATTAAGGGATATTTTTTTTTCGTTATGCGTATTTTCAAAGGTATTGCATCAACTCTAGACGTATATTGTTTAAAGTCACTCCTGTATTAAAACTGTATGCGGCAAAATAAACAGTACTTATATATTGAAATTCGTATGCCTCAAATTTGAATGCTTCAGGCGCCGAAAGGTACTGAGTGGTTTCCTAACTTCGCACATGGTTCCACGAAAGGTTCCAAATGCCGAAAACGTGGCCATGAACCTTTAAAAGCGTTTACTCGCAATCGGTTAGTAATTTATGGATTTCTAACCTTTGAAGTAATCAGGATGCGACTTATTACTTTACTTTCCCAGCTAGCCGGGAAAGTACTTTCCTAGCTAGCATCTGTCACTTTTCTACCTGCAAATGTCAATGTCATTTTTGAATAAAAGATGGTTTAGAAAGAATAGAATCCACTCAACATTTATTTAATTAAGAAACAACAACAACAATAACAAAAAGAAAACTATTTGGAATTATAAATATTAATAATACATTCAAATTCACTATCAGACATTTTTGTAAAATAAACACAATTTGATTATATTATGTACAATTAATGGCGTCGTGTATCGACTAAATGTCAGATTCAACAAACTTGTTTTGTTACCTAGCAACGATCTCACAGGTTACTTAAAATAATTCATCTTTCACATAATGAAAATGGATACAGATATTTGAAACGAAATTATTATTGGTAGATTGTGAGTATTAGAAATCCATAAACTACTAACCGATTGTGAGTAAAATTGTATACAAACCTCGCGGGAACTCATTCTAGCCTCACGTCTGTAGTTTACCTCGGTGCTTCGCACCTCGGTAAACTAGCTTGCCGCTCGGCTGAAATAGAGTACTTTCCCGCTAGGTATGTAATATACTATTATTGTTCATACACTTCGGAACTAATTTAATTTTTGAGGGTTTTTGGCATCGCTGATTACGAATCTAACATTATTTTTTCTGAAAAACAAAATGGCGGATCCAACATGGCGGAAATAAATCGAAAATATCAATCAAAACGCAATTTTGTTATTAAATTTGGTAGTTTAAGGTTCTTGATTACAAATCTAACATTACTTTTTTTTTAAACAAAATTGTGGATCCAATATTGCCGACAGAAATTCGAAAATTTTATTTTAAACGCATATTTGTTTAAAATTTTATATTATAATGGTCTTTTAAAATTGCTGATTACCAATACATTTTGTTTATGAAGTACAGTATTCAGAAACTATTACTTATGTACAACTGCCCATACATATTCAACAATCGCCAGAATCATGTAATATGCGTCATTTCCCACTTTTATATTCAAACAACTGCCAGCAATGCATAGGCAGTTATAGGCAGCTAAACCAAAGTGATTCTGTATCTTCTTACTATATACTTTAAGATTAATAAACATTAGTCGCAGAATTTTGTACTTTTTGAATGTATCTTTACAAAAGTTTAATTATTTCAGGTATATTTTCACTATTTATGCATAAACAAAGTACCCTGCACAAACCTTATGGAAATTAGGTCCCAGTGGATTTCGTTCATACTTTGGGAAAATGCTCTTTAAAGCATCCTGATAAAAAGTTCTCATTGGCACAACTCAATCGTATGAAGGATTTTCAAGATATAGAGGCACAAACTCGGAAAATTATACGATTTACTGGGTGAGTTACTGGTTATCTGGCAACATGTAAAAGTTTGGATCAAGGAAAAGTACTAGTAGTCTAGGATTTTTCCTGGCTATCCAATGGCAAACTTTACTTTGACCTTGACCTTCAACGGACGTCATCTTCTAGAGTTTCGAGGGTTTTTGGCATTAAATTGATATAAACAGATTACTCATAAGTTTTTGGGATCGCTATACACGAATATGCCATCGGAATTGACCTCCGGAGGACGTGGTGGCCAGGGCCCCTGCAAGGGACGTCATCTTCTAGAGTTTCGATGGTTTTCGGCATTTAATTGATGGAAATGAATTACTGGAAGGGTTTTTGAGGTCGCTAAACACGAATATGCCACCATAACCGACTCCCGGAGCACCTGGTTTGCAAGGTCAATGAAAGGGGCTCCTGAAATTTCGAGGGTCTTTGGTACTAAATTAATGCAAACGGATTAGTTATAGGTTTTTGGGGTTGCTGAACACGAATACGTGATCATCACAGACACAGGAACACCTGGCGCCCAAGACAGGTTATCTTCTGGAGTTAAAAACCTAAGAGTAATCCATTTGATTCCTCCGAAACTCCAGAAGATAACCTGTCTTAGGCACCAGTTGCTCCTGTGTTTGTACTGATCACGTATTCGTGTTCAGCAACCCCAAAAACATATAACTAATCCGTTTGCATTAATGTAGTACCAAAGACCCTCGAAACTCCAGGAGCCCCTTTCATTGACCTTGCAGACCAGGTTATCCGGGAGTCGGTTCTGGTGGCATATTCGTGTTTAGCGACCTCAAAAAACCCTCCAGTAATTCATTTGAATCAATTAAATGTCGAAAACCATCTAAACTCTAGAAGATGACGTCCCTTGCAGTGGCCCTGACCACCATGTCCTCCGGATGTCAATTCTGATGGTATATTCGTGTTTAGCGATCCCAAAAACCCATGAGCAATATGTTTATATCAATTTAATGCCGAGAAGCCTCGAAACTTTAGATGACGTCCGTTGAAGGTCAAGGTGAAAGTAAAGGTCGTCAATGGATAGCCAGGAAAAAATCCTAGACTACTAGTACTTTTCCTTGATCCAAACTTCTACATGTTGCCAGATAACCAGTAACTCAGGGAATTGGAATACCCAGTAAATCTTATAATTTTCCTAGTTTGTGCCTCTATATCTTGAAAATCCTTCATACGATTGAGTTGTGCCCATAAGAACTTTTTATCAGTATGCTTCAAAGGCTATTTTCCCAAAGTATGAACGAAATTCACTGGGACCTAATTTCCATAAGGTTTGTGCGGGGTACTTTAAGGTATTTATTGTTACTAAATTTAAGTTAACTTACATCTTACATCACTACATACTTGAAAAAGAAGAATCTGCTTTACAGCGATAAAATTGATAAACTACAAATATTATGGTGTAACTAGACCAAAACCCAGACATCCATCAAATTTCATTGGCATATCTCAACTGGTTTTAAAGCAGTAAAATAAATCGTCAGTTTGTAAGAAAAATTCAACATCCCGTATCTCGGAAACGACGCATTTGTGGACATACGTTTATAAAGCCAACTGTCATTATTTTTTCATGCAGAATTATCCCTTAAAGTTTGTCGCACTTATTTTGAAACACCGTGTATTAATGAAGAACATGTGTAGTTGTTAAAGTACCTAACTTTTTTATTATCCAACATAAACGAATGAATTAAAAAACAGAATGTTAAGAAAACCTGAGGCTATAGTTGGGTTTTAATTTCAGTATTTTATAAATGCTACAATATTCCAGAGGGTGATGCGAACTTTGAGAAAAAAACGCAGTTTGATTGGTACACCAGGTATACAATGAAAATTTACCTGTTTAGCAACAATATTATTACAGTAGTATTGTTAAGGAATCAGGCTATAACATGTTCAAAAAATCACTTAAATCGGTCAACAGGTTTAGGAAATATGAGACTCAAAATGACTAAATTTTTAGGTGAGCCGATTTCTATGCACGTAAGTTATTAGTCAATAATGGAGATAAAGAAGAGCCTATTGCTAGACCAAAATTTTGTTTATAGAACTCATTATTTAGTTGAAAATAGGTATTATTAGTACATAATGTCAATAACTCCATTATAGCTGATACATTTAGTTTTGTCCTAGTTGTCAATGTACTATCATTTTCTAATTTCGTTTTGATTATGTTTAAAGTTTTATCTAATGGCACATTTGTAAATAAACTGTTTATGTCAAAACTTACTAAAATATTATTTGGATTAAATTCAATATTTGATAATTTGTTTAAAAAATATTGTGTATTTTTTTAAATGTGTCATTATTATTTGTAAATGGTTTTATAATATTTAATAAAAATTTTGATAGTTCACTACAAGGAGAGTTGATGAAAAAAATACAAGAAACGTTAATAAAATCATTTTTTTAGTAAAATTGTGGCTTATTTTCCCATCAAAACTAGTTAATAGCAGAAATGGATTACTTACGTAGAGCATGCAGGGTATCTAGATTAGAACACGTACCAAATGAGGAAATAAGACGAAGTACAAAGAGTGTATATTCCACGGTTTACCACATAGAAACAAAGAAATTGCTATGGTATGGTCATGTTATGCGAATGTCAGAGGAAAAATGACCAAAAAGAGCATTAAATTACACACCCATAAATAGAAGAAGAATAGGAAGGCCTACAGAAACATGGAAAAAAGGCATAAAACGGTATATGGGAGATAGAGCTATAAAAGAAAACGAGTGGGTGGATAGAAAACGATGGCGAGCGAAATGTGTGATGCGGAGGAGACCGTAGGGACCCACTGTTTATATACATATACATAAACAAAAAATTACTAAATGACTTCTGTATAAAAGGTATAATTTATTAAAATCCCTTAAAGGGCTACATCACATGTAAGGGGCTACTAAATGTTTTCGAAAGCACAATTCCATCATCAGTGCTTTTTAACCTGTAAAAGGACTGATGATGGCACTGTTATTCCGAAAACGTTCTGTGATGTGGTCCTTTAAGGGATTTTAATAAAATATACCTTTTATAAAGGATTCTAGTATTTTTTGTGATTAATGGTATACAGCCAGCTAAATAAATTTAATTTCCTTGTGGATTTTGTATGTATAAACAAATCTTTAAATTATAAAAGTATTTCGACCAATGTTGTTTTATTTATTAAGAAATTTCGTCGATATCTCAGAAAAACGGTTTCGAAAAGAAATAAAGCTTTATAAAATATAACAATATTTTTCGTCATATTTATTATCTACAACACACGCTATTCTTATGTCGGCCTATATCTTACATACGGGAGTAGATATATATCCAGCCATCGAGGCCACACTGAGATCTTGTTAGGCCACACTTTGTAACGAAGACAAGCCACTTCAAACAACCATTATTTTACTTTCTATGCTTTGTCTCTCTACTCCTGTTCTTAAGGTATACGTTTTCTTTTCAAATATTGGCTTTTCAAAGAAAAAACACCACCGAGATTGCTGGTTTGCGAATAAAATTCTGCGCGTTCTTATATTTATCTTTTAACTTTGGGGGAATGCACTAATTTTGAAAGCTGTAAATTTTTTATTGACAGATTTGTACAGGGTCCTTTCTACTTAACTTTAACTCTTTTAACAAAAATTAGCTTCAGGTAATCCAGTGACTATTAAGAAAGGGACAAAAGTAGGAACTTGTCTACCCGTGACGTTCATAATCTTGCGTACGGCAACTTCCGATATTCAAACGACAAGTTCGACCAAATGATGGCAGTTGCTGGTCAGTCTCTAAATCAGGTGGAGAAACAGAAATTAACTGAATGTCTTCTGTGGTATCGTAACATTTTCATACCGAATGGAGGAAAGACAGGAAGAACTATGGTTGTCAACATAAAACTGATACAGGTAGCGCCATGCCAATTCATCAAACAGATCGACGATTAGCACAGGCGACGAGAGAGGAAGGTGAAAGGAACTACGAGATTATGTATGGATTACCGTTTGCTGAACAATATTACCAAGAAAGATAGTTATCCTCTGCCTCGGATCGACGATACGTTGAATACATTCGCTGGAAGTAAATTGTTTTCAACGTTGGATTGAATTCAGGGTATTGGCATGTAGAAATGGACCCCGCTGATTAGGAGAAGACAGCCTTTACCACAGGATCTGGATTGTGGCAATTCAGCGTTATGCTATTTGGACTCTGTAATGCTCCTGGACAGATCTGGACAAGTATAGGCTGAATGGTGATGATGATGACTATAAATGCATAGCCATACTATAATAACATCTATTTATTAATAGTCTAGTAAAATAAGATTAAACTACATGTAAATTAAAATGTAAATCAAAATGTAAATTCGTACAGGTTGGAACAAATTTTATATCAAAGTTTAGGTGAACACAAAAGATATTTTCAAGAAAGTATCCAAATCATACAAGGGGATCATTGTTTAAATAATTAAAAAGGGGTCATTTTTGCACAATATTTACTTTTTTAACTGATGAGGTAATTTACATTTTAATGAAGGTCTTTAGGGTTTTTTCTACAAAGCTGAAGGACAAGTCTTTCACATAAGACTTACTAAATTAAATTTGACTCCCAATTTATTTAAATAATTATATATAAAATTTAAAAATCAAATTTGCAAAAAAGTATTTTTTGCTTTTTAAATAAGCACTATAAATTATTTTATTTAATAGAAGAAGTTGCGCTATATTACCAGTATTAAGCAAAAAAAAATTGGTTAAAAAAGATTTAATAGTTTATGAGATATTTCATTTGTTTTTCAAATGTTACTATATTTTCAATTGCAAAAACGCGATTGTTACCAAAAGAATATAAAACTGTGTAAAACCTCATTACTTTTATTTTTATGTATATTTTCGATAAATGTATTGATAAATTCAAATTTCAATTTAACTCCCCTCTAAAATGACATTTGAAAATTGTTCTAATTTGTTTATAATTTGTTTTTTTAATAATGTCAGATAATAATGTCAGATTTAATAATGTCACGGGGATTAAACATGCTGTTCCGATAATCTGGTTCGGTTCCTGGGAATTTTTCACTAATTAACAAATTTTTTTGTCGTTTTTCCTTCTTCTTTTTTTTTCCTTATAGTAAAAGATATAGGTAGTTTGCTTATATAGGGGGTTTCATTAAGAATGTCCAATCTCTGAGTTGTCGATTCTGGACCTGAAAATATTAACCAAAATCACTTCAATAAAATAGGGCTCCTTATTGAGTTTTATTTAAAAATTTCAAAAATATTTTTGCTCAGTATTTCAAAATTATTCGACATATCCTTTTCATACTTGGTAGAAAGTGTAGGTACTATACACCCTATGAAATTGTGTTAAATACAGGTTTCCGGCTATTACCAGAGGCGTACGACAGGCGGACAGAGGAAAGCAAATGGTAGACCCTTCCCAAATTCTACGTCACTGGCGAAATTGCCACTTTAGCGCAATTTTTAGATTCTCCCATACTCTCAATGTAAATAACTTACTTTTCACTCGTAACGATAAAGTCATTAGTTATCGAGATCTTCTTCTTCTTTGAGTGCCTCTCCTATCGGAGATTGGATATCATTAGGGCGATTCTAATTTTATTTACTGCTGTTTTGAACAATTCGTTAGTGGTACAGCCAAACCACTCTCTCAAATTTCTCATCCAGGACATTCTTCTACGGCCTGGATTTCTTCGTCCTTGGATTTTTCCTTGCATTATATTTTGTAGGAATGTGTACTTTTGTCCCCTCATCAGGTGGCCTAAGTATTCAAGTTTTCTCTTTTTTATTTTCAGTAGAACTTCTGGCTCGTTATTTATTCTACGTATTACTTCTTCATTTGTAATTTTATCCACCCAACTTATTCTTATTATACGTGATATAGTTATCGAGATATTTGCAGTTAAACATATAACGGCAAAGTTATTTTATTTTGATTAAAGTTTTGTGCCGCTTAATTTTTAATTTCAAATATCTCGAAAACTAATGACTTTATCGTTATGAGTAAAGAGGATGTTATTTACAAAGACAGTATTGGAGAATTTAAAAATTGTGCTAAAATGGCAATTTCACCAGTGACGTAGAATTTGGGAAGCGTCAACCATTTGCTTTCCCCTGTCCGCCTGTCGTACGCCTCTGGTAATAGCCGGAAACCTGTATTTAACATAATTTCATAGGTTGTATTGTACCTACACTTTCTACCAGTATGAAAAGGATATGTCGAATAGTTTTAAAATACTGAGCAAAAATATTTTTTAAATTTTTAAATAAAACACCCTGTAACTCAATAAGTTGCCATATTTTATTGAAGTGATTTTGGTTAAATCTTAATATTTTGCGGTCTAGAATCGACAACTCAGAGATTGGACATTCTTAATGAAACCCCCTCTATAATCAAAACTATATCGTTTGCTATAAGGAAAAAAAGAAAAAACAACAAAAAAATTTGTTAATTAGTTAAAAATTTCCAAGAACCCAATTATCGGAACAACATTTGAAAATGTTTAATCCCCGCGACGTTATTAAAAAAACAAATTAGAACAATTTTCAAATGTCATTTTAGAGGGGAGTTAAATTGAAATTTGAATTTATCAATACATTTATCGAAATCATACATAAAAATAAAAGTAATGAGATTTTAAGCAGGTTTATATTCTTTTGGTAACAACCGCGTTTTTGCAATTGACAATATAGTAACAACTGAAAAACAAATTAAATATCTCATCAATTATTAAATATTTTTTAACCAATTTTTTTGCTTAAACACAAAAAATAGTTTTTGCAAATTTAATTTTTAAATTTTATATATAATTATTCAAATAAATATGGGGGTCAAATTTAATTTATTCAGTCTTAGGTGAAAGTTTTGTCCTTCAGCTTTGTAGAAAAAAACCCTAAAGACGTTCATTAAAATGTAAATTACCTCAGCAACCAAAAAAGTAAATATTGTGCAAAAATGACCCCTTTTTAATTATTTAAACAAGGATCCCTTATATGATTTGGTTACTTTTTTGAAAATATCTTTTTTATTCACCTAAACTTTGATATAAAAATTATTCCAACCGGTACGGAATTACAGTTTTATGTTTTTTTTTATTTTATTAGGCTATAATTGATAATGACAGTTGACAGCTGTGTCTAACAAAACAGTAGTCTAAATAAATTTTACTTATGCCAAATTAGCCTAGCTTCCATAAAAGTTTCATTTTTACATTTTTACGTCGATCATATCTTTTTCTCATTTAAAAATACATTTTTCTTCACCTTATAAAATCATTTAGATATATATGGTTGATTGATTGATTTCCAATGTAATTAATTAATGTATCGTATATCAGCGAAAGCGATTAAATCACAGGCTGACCTCTTCTCGACCCAATATATCGTCCGATACAACCAATCAGTTAGGTTCTTATGAGCAGTTTTACGATCTTTGGTTTTAGTATCGGTCAATTATTTGATGGATCAAAGACATTAGTTACGAGATACGGTAGATTAATACCGACAAAATGAACCCTTTTCGATTCCCAAGGGAATTCCCATACAAAATTTATTCGTTACCCTGCGCAGCGTTGTAAATGACGGACTATAAATCTTGACTAACTGAACCAAAACCGGACCGTTATGGTAATTTACAAATTTCGCCGATTCTGCCTTCTGTCGCTTTGATGAAAAATTTAAACTTTTTATGATGGACCCAAATTTATAATTTTTGGTAGGTCTCCTACACTGAAAAACAATATTTCAATATATCAATATTGATTTAAAAAAAGAAACGTATCGTTGAAAGCTCCTGAAGAATAAATACATACTTTTAACAAAAGCCAGATATTCTTCGTCTCTATGAGCCTAGAGCTAGAACACACTGTCTCCAACGCCTAGGTTATGACAGGTCTGATTGCTGCTTTATACAGGGTGTAACAAAAATACAGGTCTTAAATTAAATCACATATTCTGGGACTAAAAATAGTTCGAATGGACCGAACTTACCTTAGTACAAATATGCACATAAAAGAAGTTACAGTCCTTTGAAATTACAAATCGATTTTTTCGAACATATCGGAAACTATTAGAGATTTTTTATTGAAAATAGACATGTGGCATTCTTATGGCAGGAACATCTTAAAGAAAAATTATATGTGTACGTTCCAATTAAATTATTATTGTGGTACCATTAGTTACATTCAATGTCATTAAAACTTTTTTGCCTCTTAGTATTTTTTCGATAAGGCAGTTTTTATCGAGTTGCGGCTTCTTTTTTAATATGCTTACATAAAAAATTTATGGGGGTTTTGTTCCTTTAAACCCCCCAAATGTTTGTGTACGTTTCCATTAAACTGTTACTGCGGCACCATTAGTTAAACACAGTGTTTTTAAAACTTTTTTGCCTCTTAGTTCTATGCATTTTTGGTACACACACGTCTACAAGAAAATTGATTCAGGTTAAATTTATTATCGAAATATCACATTTTAAAGTCAAAAATATTTTTTTTTACAAGAATATACGCAAAAGAAAAGCAAGAAAAAAACACGAAAGAAATCAATTTTGTTTTTTGCCCCATAACTTTTTTCCACAGGGATATAGGTATAGGCATTACTTTAGCGAAAAATAGTTTTCATCCTTCCTCTTTAAAATGACGTTTGGTAAAAGTCTCCAGGATTTATAGTTTCCGAAATAAGATTTTTTTAAATTCGCCGCTCACAGCATTTTTGGGCCATTTTCTCCATTATTTCGCAAACATAAGCTTTCTTTTTATTGCACAATATATACACCTAAATATACAATAAAAAAGTTATATTTAGAAATTTTAAAATAATTATTAAATATATCAAAAATCATTAAAAGTATAAAATTTTAAAAAACACCTTGCGCTTAAAGATAGTCATACTGCGTTCTACAATAGACCATTTTAAAGGTAATTGACTTTTCTTCCTATAAAATGTACTATTGTATATAGGGTGAGGCAGATAACTGACCTATTAAAAATATCTCGAGAACTAAAGGCAACAGAATCATGAAAATTGGAATAAAGGGGTTTTTAAGGATGATCTATTAAATGAAAATATTTTCATCTCTTTGCAACTTCCGGTTATACCGGAAGTTGCTTATAACTTCGTTTTTTAAATGGGACACCCTGTATATTTTTACATTTTTGGATTCTCTTCGATGTCTTCTTTCTTAAAATATGAAGTTTTGTAATATTATACAGAGTATTTTAAAAGATAATTACGTTTTTTTATTAATTTCGTAGCAACATTCACACCCTGTAGAATTGTAGTAGTTTGACATCTAAAACTCTACTTACGTTCAAATGATTTTTAATATACTCTACTATTGTTAGGAATCATTAGTAAAGCTAAATTTTTAATTTTAGTATACAGGGTTGGTCGAAACTCGGAATGAGTATTTTCTGAGTTTTCTTAAATGGATTTTGTAAGATTTTTGGATAAATGTATTTTTGTATTGTAGTAAAATGATATTTTATAGTACTTTTTTATTTCTTAAGCATTCCCTATACCTAACTGCTTTAATTTGTGAGTTATTAGTGATTCAAGCTAAACATTAATTGCAACAAAAAATACGTAAAATTTTATTAGGTTGGCCGTGAAAATACTCAATCCCAAATAATTTTTCAGAAATAAATACATTTTAATTCAGACTGGTCCTTAAAATTACCAATAATGGTTTAGCTATCAAAATACCTACGTAGTTAAGATTGTTGGTGCGATTAACAATTAAGCACAAATTAAAGCAGTTAGGTATAGGGAATGCTTAAGAAATAAAAAAGTACCATAAAATATCATTTCATTACAATACTAAAATACAAGGTGTTTCATTTAAGAAAACTCAGAAAATGCTCATTCCGAGTTTCGACCAACCCTGTATACTAAAATTAAAATATTAGCTATACTAATGATTCTTAACAATAGTAGAGTATATTAAAAATCATTTGAACGTAAGTAGAGTTTCAGATGTCAAACTACTACAATTCTACAGGGTGTTAATTTTGCTACGAAATTAATAAAAAAAAACGTAATTATCTTTTAAAATACCCTGTATAATATTAAAAAACCTCATATTTTAAGAAAGAAGACATCAAAGAGAATCCAAAAATGTACAAATATACAGGGTGTCCCATTAAAAAAAACGAAGTTATGAGCAACTTCCGGTATAACCGGAAGTTGCAAAGAGATGAAAATATTTTCATTTAATAGATCATCCTTCAAAACCCCTTTATCCCAATTTTCATGATTCTGTTGCCTTTAGTTCTCGAGATATTTCTAATAGGCCCCTTATTTGCCTCACCCTGTATACCTATGTAAAGCTGCGTGGGAAAAAGTTACAGAACAATATTTGCGAAGTAACAAGGAAAATGTCCCAAAATCGCTGTAAGTGGCGAACTTTGAAAAATCATATTTTGAAAACTATAAATCATAGAAACTTCTACCAAACTTCATTTTTAAGAGGGAGGATGGAAGTTTTTTTTCTGTGAAGCAATGCCTATACCTATAGCCCCGTGGAAAAAGTTATGATGCAAAAAACAAAATTGCCATCATTCGTGTTTTTTTCTTTCTTTTCTTTTGAATATATTTTTGTAAAAAAAAAATTTTTGACTTTAAAATGTGATATTTCGATGGTAAATTTAATCTGGAACAATTTTCCTGTAGACGTGTTTGCACCAAAAGTGCATAGAACTCACCCTAATTCGGCCTGTGCCTAGAGACTAATTCACACCTTTCTCAAAAACGCACCCCTTTAAATGGCATCACTCCGCGGTTTTTTCATATTTAGAGGTACATTGACTATATGAAACAATAAAACCCCGTTAACTTTGTAGTTCTTTTCTAAAATACATAATTAATAGCCTATAGGTACAGCTAACAATAGTTCGACACACGCATGTCTACTAACAAATACGAACGTCTTACATTTCATTCCGGTCAATGTTTTATACGCAAGAAAACATTGCTACAACACGAATATTTCACGGCCAAGTAATGTTTTATGTTTTATTTTGGTTTGTGGCATGGAATGTGGTTAATATCATTTTTATTTAGAATAGGTGTGAAACATATTTTATATTAATTGTATTAAGGGTGGTTAATAGTATACCACATATAGTATAATTGTTAATTCCTTTTGATAGGAAGATGAAGGATCTACAAATGATCCTAAATATAGTCATTGCAAAAAAATTAAAGAGCACGGTAAAATAGTTTTCCGTAAAACACCAGTCCTAAATTAATGGCTTGAAGAACGGTATAACACTGTTCCGGTATACTTCCATCTGTAATCACGGCACTCTCGCCCCCGTATTGTTCCATTCCCACATCGAGTGAGCGCTTTCTGTTGACCTGTAATTAATTTTAATTTGAGTGGAACTTGGAAAACCACAACTAACTATAAATGTGGGAATATTACATTTACACTGGCAAAATAAGAGCAACGCTGTTCCCATCAATCACGAAATATGAAGAGTGTAGTTTTTGATTGTAATTATTACGAGTATATACGTAGGAGTAAAAATTAATTTAAAACTGAAAGAAGTGCTCGATTTTTTAAATTTGTTTTTTTTAAGTTGTTTATAAGCTCTTCTTCTTCTTCTACGGCACTACAGCCCAAATTGAGCCTTGGCCTCCTTTATTTTTTGCCTCCACCCTTGCCTGTCTGTGGCTGCTCTTCTCCATACACGGACTCCTAAAAGGGCTTGTGCGTCGCTGTTTATTGTGTCTTCCCAGCGCTTTCGTGGCTTCCCAACCGGTCTCTTTCCTTGCATTCTAGCATTCAGTGCTCGTTTTGGTAGCCTATCCCCTCCCATTCTTATCACATGTCCGGCCCATTGCAATCTTTGTATTCTAATGAAGTCTGACAGGGGCGTTTCCTTATAAAGTTGATAAAGCTCGTTGTTGTATCGACTTCTGAAGATTCCGTTTTCCCTCACAGGTCCTAGTATTCTCCTAAGTACTTTCCTTTCGAATGTGTCGAGTTTGTTTTTGGATGTTTCTTTCTCAGGACCCAGGCTTCACTGCCATAGCATGTTATTGGTCGAATTAAGGTTTTATAGATTCTCATCTTTGTATTTCGGTGGACACTTTTAGACCGAAATATATGGGAGAGGGCAACATAAGCTCTGTTTGCATGCGTTATTCTCTTCCGTATTTCTCCATCTTCTGATCCCTCGGCATATATTTCTACTCCCAGGTATGTAAAATTTTCAACCGTTTCAATGTCATCTTCATGTATAATGTCTTCTGGGACTATATTTCTTCTCGTCTGAGTCATTATTTTTGTTTTTTCTGTGTTAATTTCCAGACCTAGCATTTTTGTTTGTGTTTTTAACTCTCCATATGTTTCCTGTGCTCCTGTTGATGTTCTACTCATAATATTAATATCATCAGCATAAGCGGCCAGTTGAACCGTTCGGTTGGTCAGTAGATTTCCTCGTCCAGTTTGCATTTGCCTAACCGCATACTCCAGTGCCAGGTTAAACAATGTTGGGGCCAGCCCATCTCCCTGCTTTAGTCCCTGCGAAATGTTAAAAAAGTCTGTCCGGTGGTTTTGTATTCGTACACATGCCTGAGTTTCATCCATTGTGGCTTTAATGAATCTTATTAGCTTATGTGGTATTGCCAATTTAGCCAATATAGTTTTTAGCCAGTATAGTTTGTTCCTTTTGACTGAGTCGTATGCCTTTTTGAAGTCTACAAACACGTTGTGAACATCAACATCGTGTTCCCATGCTTTGCTCAAGATCTGTTTGACTGTAAATATTTGATCCAGTGCCGATCTTCCCCGTCGGAAGCCCGTCTGATACTCTCCAATAATATTTTCTGCTAGTGGTTGGAGCCGCTGGTTTATAATATACGTGAGGACTTTATATGCTGTACATAGTAAAGAGATTCCACGGTAGTTTTTGCACTGGAGTTTGTCTCCTTTTTTATAGATCGGGCATACTATACTTTTCTTCCAGTCGTCGGGTATTTTCTCTTCTTGCCATACGTCTTTGATGAGCGCGTGGATGTGACTTGCTAGGTGGTCGCCACCTACCTTATATAGTTCTGCTGGTATTTCGTCAACTCCCGGAGCTTTATTGTTTTTCTGGGCCTTAATGGCTTCGAAAACTTCCTCTATGGTTGGAGCTTCTACTCCATTGTCTTCTACGTAGATCATACCCATTTCATCTTCGATGTCTACTTGAGTTCCAAGTAGTGTCTGAAAATAATGCTTCCAGGTTTCTGTGACTTTCTGTTGGTCACTGATTATTTGCCCACTTTCATCTTTACATAGACTTTTTTAAGGTTTATACCCATTTTTATCTTTTTTAGGTATTCGTAAGCCCCTCTAATTTCGTTGTTTTTGAAATTTTCTTCCATTTTTTCTATTTGTCCATTTTCATAGGCTCTCTTTTTATTTCTACATGTCTTGTCTGCTTTCCGTCTTGCGACTTCAAATAATGTTCGTCTTTCCCGTGTTCTTCTTGTTATGTACATTTTGTGTGCTTCATTTCTTTCCTCTATTGCTTGTCTAGCGTCCTTAACTCATTTGCGACTTCTTGTTCGAACTTCTCTTTACATTCCTGAATCTTCAGTTTTTCCAGGTCCAGTTTGTTTGTTCTTTGTTGTCTTCCGTTTCTTTCCCTGTTAACTGCATCTAAATTTGGTTTGTACTAAAAGATGGTCTGATCCACAGCATGCTCCTCGTCGTGTTCTCACATCGGAGATACTACTGGCTGCCCTTTTTTCTATCGGCACATGGTCAATTTGATTGGTTGTGGTTCCATCTGGTGAAATCCATGTCATTTTGTGTATGTTTTTATGTGGGAAGTATGTGGAACTTATAACCATGTTTTTACTGGTGGCAAAATTTATCAAAAACTCCCCATTCTCGCTTGTTTCATTGTGCAGAGAGTGTTTTCCTATTGTGCCATAGAACTGCGGTTCCTTGCCTATTTTAGCATTCATATCACCCGTTATAATCTTTATGTCATTTTTTGGCGCATTATCATATACTATCTCCATCTGTTGGTAAAAGCTTTCCTTTGTATGTTGCTCTTGATCTTCTGTTGGACAGTGAATGTTTATCATTGTTAGGTTGAAGAAGTGATACAAGTACAAGTACAAAGGATTTAATATTTTTCTTTCGCAGATGATGTCAAAATACTGAACATCATCAAGTCTCCAAATGATTGTCTAGACTTACAAAGAGAACTCAATATCTTCTCAAATTGGTGTAATACTAATAATCTAACATTAAATATAAATAAATGTAAAATCATTACATTTAGCAGAATAAAAAAACCTATTCTTTTAAATTACACTCTGAATTCGGTAGGCCTTGAAAGATGTTACCTAATAAAAGATCTTGGTGTATGGTTTGATAGTGAATTAAATTTCTCATCTGAATCTAGGGAACCATAGATTGAAAACTTAGTTTTTTTATTAAATGTATTGTGAATAACATATTAACTCTCATACTTTACCGGACTCCAGACGAAAATGAAATACCCATATTGTTAAAACTTTAATATGAAAATGATATATAATCCTATTAAAAAAGAACGAAGACAAAAACGCAGTGGCATATTTGAATGAATGCCTAAATCCAGTCTGCCAATTGCCAAGCCTAAGCCCATTTGCCTATTTCGTCAGAACATATTTGCATGGTGATTTTCACCAGCGCACATGTATGTGCTTGTTTTCCGATCCTCTTCCGCTCTGAATCATCCATTGTTTAAGTTCGTTTTTAGTTTATCGATTTCCGGCGTATCGGAGGGGATTAGTTGAATTTAGAGGTATCTTACACAGTAAAAATTCACGCACATTTTGAAAAATGTATTGGAAGATAAATTGCGACAAAAAAACACAATTTTTGTTTAATTAGGTAATAATCATTACAACGACAGCACGACGACCGGAATTTACATAAAAAGCTTAAGGAGACTGCTGGAATATACATAAAATGGAGAGCAACTACCATTTAATAAGGATAACCAGATAGTGCTAGGTGAAAAAGAGAAAATTCATATATGGGAAAACTATATCCAGGAGCTCTTTCATGACGAAAGACCCATGAGTGAAGTTTATACAGACGACCAGTTGACTGGCCCTTCAATCACTAAATAGGAAATGGAAAAGGCAATATTATATTCCTCAATATAGGAATAGGCTATCCTCAACAGTGGTTGCTCTCTACATTTTATTCCCCTACCCAAAAAAGTCAATGCAAAAAGATGTGAGGATCACAGACTAATAAGCCTGATGACTCACACTTTAAAAACATTCTTAAAAATACTACATCAAAGATTATACAAAAAATGGGAATGGGCATCAGTGATTCTCAGTTTGGGTTTAGGCAAGGTTTAGGAACAAGAGAAGCAATAGTAGCAACACAGGTGTTGGTCCAAAATTGTTACAATCAGAGGAAGGACGTATTCCTGTGATTTTTAGATTACGAGAAAGCGTTTGATTGTGTCCAACATCACAAGTTATGCAGATCCTCAAGAAGCTTGATATAGACCAAAAAGACATAAGATGCACTGAAAACTTGTACTGGTATCAGGCAGCACAATTAAAAATAGACAATTCTATATACAAACCCATACATATAAGAAGGATTGTTCGACAGGGATGTGTGCTTTTCCCTCTTTTATTTAACATTTATTCGGAAGCCATATTTCAAGAGTCTTTGGAAGATGCAGAGATGGGAATTAAAGTGAATGCAGTATTGATCAACAGCGATCAATACGATATGCTGATGATGCTGTCTTAATTTGTGACATAGCAGATTTTCAACAATGTCTCACTATAATCGGAGAATACAGTAAGCGAATGGGATTAGAGATTAATACCAAAAAGACCAAATTCTTGATCATCTCCAGAAACTTGGATGCATTTGAAAACTCCACCATAACACTGACTACTAAGTCCATTGAAAGAGTGAGCAAATTTAAATACCTGGGAACGTGGCTTCAAAGCTCAACAAGCTTTCGCAAAATTCAGGAAGGTACTGACCTGTTCAGAGTTCTACCTTACACTGAGAGGTTTACTAAATACTACGTGTGGTCGGTGCTGCTATATGGAATAGAGGACTGGGCATTCAAAACGAGGGATATAAACAGATTACAAGCCTTCGAAATGTGGCTTTATCGCCGTATCCTAAAGATACCATGGGCGGCGAAAGTCACAAATGTAGATGTCCTTAAAAGAATTAACGAAGAACGCCAGCTTTTCCAAAACATCCAGAAAAGAAAAACAGCGTATTTGGGTCACATCATGCGAAACGAAAAATACTAGTTCCTTCAACTTATAATCCACGGTAAAATTGAAGGCAAGAGAGGAATAGGACGCAAGAAAATGTCCTGGCTTCGAAACATAAGGCAATGGACAGGGATTAACGACATTCAATCTCTGATACACATTGCAAGAGACAGAGAGTTAATGGAAAATGTGATCGCTAACATCCATTAGTTGATTTGCATTTGAAGAAGAAGAAGAATCATAACTACACACATTAACTGCAATACAAGATCCATTTCTAAAAAAAATTGGCAAATAAAGTTGATTCCATGGTTCTTTACCCGTGCGTCATTAATGCCTGGCGATATAAAACATACTTTTTATCTAGCATCATTGTCTTCCACGCATGAAACTAAAGACAAACCAGCTGCCGTCATTATTAAGTAAAGACATATGTTAATTTTATGAACACTCTAGACTCGGTACATCGAAGAGAAAGGTATAAAAAGACGCTTGGGACGTTTTCAGATTTTAAGTACAATTTGTGACGTTTCTGGTTTGAAACGTCACAAAATGGAATGGCTGTCAATTTGTTGTAATTTTTTGTTTTTGTCCTGTTTTTGCATTTAAAAATTATTTATAATCCACTATTTTCAATGGGAAATAAGCCACAATTTTACCAAAAAAATGATTGTATTAACGTTTCAATTATTATTATTTTTATTTTGTATTTTGAAAACGACACCCGACTTGGGCGTAGAAACGTTAATAAAATCATTTTTTTGGTAAAATTGTGGCTTATTTACCATTGAAAATAGTTGATTATAAAAATGCCACAAGGAAATAGCTTCAGAACAAAATTATTTATATTACACAATTATTTTTTTTCGTAACTAATTTTATATTTGAGTTTAAAATTGTATGGTACGTGTGTTTTATTTTGCCATTAATTTACGTACAAAGTTAACCTCATTCACACTGTAAAGTAATGGTTTTTTTAAGTTTCCGCAAAAGTGAAAGAAATTACCTGTGCGATCCTGATGGAAAGATCTTCAACATAGGGCTGGTTCTTTGGTTTTGTAAAAGTAGTTTGACACAGGGTTTTTAAACAATTTAAACTTGAGAAAAAGAATAGGTCCACTTACCGTTTAGTAGTCGTAGGTACTTCCATCCAAAATTCCGAGGGCCCTCGACTGCAGTTATCACCAACGATTGCGTAAAGTCCATATACAAGAAAACCTTACCAGATAGGCTTTTTAAACACCGGCAAACTCAGTGCCGGTTTATGCACTGGGCGCTTGGGGCGGGCGCCCAGGGGCCCGTGCCCCGGAGGGGCCCGTAGGGACCCGTTCCTTTTATTAATAAAAAAGAAAAGTCCGCTAAAT
This sequence comes from Diabrotica virgifera virgifera, assembly GCF_917563875.1. Classification (NCBI taxonomy): domain Eukaryota; kingdom Metazoa; phylum Arthropoda; class Insecta; order Coleoptera; family Chrysomelidae; genus Diabrotica; species Diabrotica virgifera. Next base: position 217,426,190 of record NC_065449.1, read on the forward strand.
GGTCTGATTTTAAAACTGATGACTTTATAAAATCTATGAACTTTTAAACCAAAGAGTTATTCCTTAGAAAATTATAAATAAATGTATCAAGATGGAGACAAAGCTTATTATAGAAGATTAAATAAAAGCAACTTTTATAGAGGAAAACTCAATGGAGGCAAAGAAAAGAGAGATTGGCTAATATACGACACAAGTGCTAAAGCTGTTTATTGTTACCCGTGCAAATTATTTTCAATTGAAAAAATAGTTTAACTAATTTTGGATGGACCCACTGGAAACATTTGAATAGTTTGCTCAAATCTCACGAAGAAAGTAAATTTCATCTGAACACTATGGTTACATTAATAACAAGATCATCAATAATTGGAGTTATAGACGCTGCCTTAAGCAAGTAGAACGCGAAGCGAACTATTGGATAAACGTCCTAAGAAGAGTTGTTGTCACTGCTAAATTACTTGCTTCTCAAGGACTAGCTTTCCGTTAATCCAATGACGATTTAACGAGTCGTCATAAAGGAAATTCTATACTAGGCTAAATTTGACTACTTTTTAGCTGAGCATTTATAACGGAATGCAAATAAATCAAAGGGTTCAGTTAGCTATTTTTCTCACCAAATTTACAATGAGTTTTTGGAAGTAATAAATTCAAAACTTGTAGAAACTTTTGACGCTATAAATGCTTTAGTTAAAAACTAGGGATCCATCAAACCTATTTTTTCCAGTTAAGCAATAACAGAGACGAAAAATTAGCAATTAAAAATGATACCAAGAAATTGCAGAATAAAATGTATACCTTTGAGACAGCTCCATTGACAGTAATGTGGACAAACGCTTTGGAACGAGTTAATGCAACAAGCAAAACGTGAACGTGAAGAAACTGTGGACTTGTGTCAATTGGAGTAGAATAATTAATGACACCTATTTTGAGATCTGTTGGAGACGTAAGAAATAAGTTAAGCGAAATTGAATAGAAACCAAAAATATTTTTTACGAAGACGACGACGATATCTCAAACATATTCTATACGACTGACCTTCAAAGAACAAAGAAGGGAAAACATTTTTCGATGAAGCAGGTGAAAGTGAAACAATTAAAGGGGCAAGAAAGATTCGGAATTGAAGTATTTAATGTTATAGGCCACAATCTTACTCAAGATCTTTTAAAGAGAATTAAATGCTACAAAAAACCAAAAGGAAGAACTTCTTGTAGTTGGCTGTATACCATTAATTACAAGTGAAATTTAATAAAAAATTTTCTTCTTGGTAAAATGTATATTAGTATTTGTATTTTAGTATTAGGACCTTTGTATTTTTTGGTTCGCTCACCATGTTCTTGTAACACTGATGATGCTCTTATTACAGAGCGAAAACGTTTTGTTCATATGTTTGTAGCCCTTTAGGGCTTTTTAAACTAATGTACCTTTTACCAAGAAGAAAATTTTTTATTAAATTTCGCTACAAAGATGTTACATAAGCTGTTCGATGTTTTTCTACGCTAGATAAAGAAGCAGTCAAGACGTCAATTAATACTTTATGTGTGAAATATAAAAAAGATGTTGATGAAACCAAAGAGAACTTGCATAATCAAATTACTCATTCTATAACATTATGCCAAAAAATATACATTTATAAAATTTGGTGGCATCCAAGATGTAAAGATTGTAAAGGCAACAATTCCCAATATTTTACCTTTACTGCAAGTTTATTTCACGATACCAACTTCTAATGCGTCAGGCAAGCGGTCTTTTTCGGCTTTAAAAAGAATAAAAATATATTTAACGCCAAATAGGGTCAAGAAAATCTAGACGCATATCACTATTGTATTATAGAAAATGAAGACCTGGAGCAACTAAATAGTGATAGTATTATATATAGATTGCTAATGCCTAGTCAAGACGTCAAGAAAAAAAAGTAATTTTTGTCATAAGTATGTATTTTTTAGAATATATTTTTTTGTTCGTCATGTGTTGTTTTGTGTAAATTTCTGTTTTTTTTTTATATTTTTAAATGTATTTTTTGGAATATTTTTTACGTTTGCTATTCTTCTTGTTTGGTTTAAAAAAAGTACGGATTTTACAATAAATACATGTGATTTCTTGTTAAAAAACTGACAACAAATAGCAATTAAGGGGGCCCCTAAATATTCAGCGCCCAGGGCCCGAAGTTAGGTTAAACCGGCACTGGGCAAACTAGCTATTGATTCGAGCAACTGAACTTCTTTGCTTTTTTCAAAAATCACAAAAAGCATCACAAAGCAACAACGAAAACAAAAATATTGTTGGACTTATTGCCTTCCTCGTAAATTAAAATTAAAATTAATGAAAATTCAACATTACCAAAAGAAAATATTTTTCATTGATTTTTTTTATATTATGCCTGGAAAAACTCTTACGTCACAAGCAATATTTGATAATATTTGATTCAATATGGTTTTCACACCCGATTTCGTTGAACCTCCATCGATTTTCATGAAAATTGGTGAGCAGTTACAGGATATCTGAAGGAACAAAGGTGACATTATGCTAACTTGCGTAAAGGATGCCACCCGTTTTCTGGGGTGAAAATTATTTTACTAAAAATAATACTATAAAGCGATAGAGGAACATATTCTAAGCAAATTTTTTTTTATTTATTTACATAAAGTACCTCGACAACTCCCTGTTTTAATATATGGCTCTCAGACATGGACGTTTACAAAAGAGAATATGGAAAAAATAGCAAAGACAGAAAGAGCCATGGAAAGACAAATGCTGAACATTAAATTATCAGACAGGAAAAGAAACGAATGGATCCGTAACAAAACAAAAGTGAAAGACGTCTCTACCCAAGTAGCAAAGCTTAAATGGAAGTTCGCCGGACACACCCTACGGCAGAAGGATGAAAGATGGACTAAGATGGTAATACATTGGAGACCATGGAACCACAAACGAAAAAGGGGAAGGCCACAGATGCGATGGTCAGATGACCTGAAGAAACACACTGGGTCAAAATGGATGCAAATTGCCTACGATAGAGAGGCATGGAAGAAGGAAGAGGAGGCCTATATTCAAGGATGGATGTTTAGGGCTAATTAGATAGATAGACCTCGACAACTATGGCCATTGGTACAAGAACAGTTACATTAAATACATAATTAAATAAGGAAAACATATAATAATTATATAACTTTAACTAATGACTATGGTATTAAATGTTCTTGTATAGCTGAGTGGTTTTTAAAAACGATATAGTTTTCATGATCTCTGTAGGGCTGTTGAACATTTCTTTAACAGTAGGTTTCATATCAAGTGATGTATACAGGTTGGTGAAAGAGTTACATTCGGTGAGGACGTGTTTCACAGTCAGGAAAACATTGCAATGGAGGCAAGTTGGACGAGTTTCTGAGGACATCAAGAAACCATGGGTAAGTTTGGTGTGGTTAATTCGGAGTTTTTCTAATAATCGATGCTTCTCTTCTAGTTAGAAAGTCCAAAGAGAAATGACCAATATATGGTTGGAGTTCGTGTAGAGTTGTTTTACTTTGTTGCCATAAGTTTTGCCAGGCATCATTTACTGACTTTTTGAAAACGAGTTTGAGATCGCTAGCTAGTTGAATTGTAGTTATTCCGCTATTTTTGCAAAATTTGTTATATTAAGTTATTAAAATAAATCAACACTTTTTGAGTTATGAAAGATCAAAGATTTTATTTTGTTCGTAACAAAATGCATGTTTTAAAGCTGTTTTTCACGTATACCTCAAAAACTATTAGCTTTTACAAAAAAGTTTTTGTTACCAAAATTAAAGACAATAAAAAATTGAATACACTATTCACTCAAAGTACTAAACTAATGTTAATTCAAAGTGAGTTATGGGTAATTGAATGTATATTTTTTTTGAGTACTTAAATCTAAGTATTCAAGCTTAAATAATGGGAAAACGATGCATTTTATAAAATATACCGGCTAAACACTTGTCAAAGTACTTCAGAATACCTAACAAATGAGCACCAGAAGAAGTTAATAGCATCAAAATTAAGCAAGTTATGGTAAAACTAAGAGAACCCTTTAGAATTTTTTAGGAAAAAGTGAAAAAAAATACGCTATTTCCACAAAAATTAAAATTTATTGTAATCCTTACAAAAATTTCTAAAAAAAAAAGATATAATTTAAAAAAATCAGAATTTTTAAAATTATCGTCATTTTCATTTTCTTTTGATAATAACTATAAAAATACTCATAAAAAATATACGTAAAAAATGGTAAATAACCAAATTTTAGTTTTTGAAGTTATACTTCTTTACCGGCGATAGAGGGTAAATTTTTATATGGGAAAACCTAGCGACCGGGCGCATGCGCATTATAACTTTGTTCTGATTGGATGTTCAAATGACATGTCAAAAATTATTCAATATGGCGGCTGTGGCACAGCTGTAGCTAGATTATTTATGGTTGTTGCGTTTTAAAATTTGTGTGAAAAGAAACAACAAACAAAAGTTAGTTAATAGTTATACTGCCTTTTTAAATAGTTTTCATATACCTATATTTTTGGACTCTTGGACTATTTTGGACAAGAAAAACTCATTCTAATTTGGTAAGCAGTTTTTATTATAATCATATTGGAATTATACATTTGGATTAGGTTGAAATACTTACATTTATTTTCTCAAGAATGCGGATTTTAGAGAGAAATCCCAAATTAGGTTCGATTTTTATTTTTAAATTATGATTTTTTGGCGTAGATTTATTTATCTAGTAGGTATGTAATGCTTTGATTTACATACTTAATTTGATTACCAACAAAAGTTCTACCAATCTTCATCTAATATATTGTTTTCTTACTGTTTTGTTATATTTTTATATTTTCTTCCACAAAAAACTACATAATTTAATTTTCAAAACAACTGTCAAACAGTAAAACGTTCAGTTACCGTATTTTTCCACATGATAAATAATGTGGGATTGGACGAGTGAGTCTACGCTTCGGTTACGAGTCAAAGCGGCACGAAATTCAAGTGTTCAATTCCCGATGCAAGTTTTATTTTTTTATTTTTTTATGCATGTTATGATTGTAAGTATATTTGTTATATAATTTTTTTTTTCAGAAAATGCGTATTTAAAATTTTTGCCAACAATTATTATCGTTCAGAAATCATTTTTTCTTTGTGGCATTTTTCAATGTGTTTGTGTGCGTTTTATTCTTTTATTTTTTTAAATTTTTGGTATTGTCTTAAAAATCACATAATATGTAGTAGAAGTATAACTTCTTGCGTGCGTACAAAGTACACACACATTCTTGTTTATATATCAAATATTATACCTGTTTTACCATTTCTGTAGGGTGAAAAATAACCGAGATATAAACGTTTAAAGCTTAAATTTTGCTGCGAGAACCATGTAACCGTGGCCATTTAATCTTTGATTTTTAAAAAAGTAAGAGGTTTCAAAGAATAAATTCAACACGTTTTAATAGCCTTCGGAATTACCTTTTAAACCGTTTTTAGGTGAACCTGATATCTTAAAAATTAACGGAGGTATTAAAAGAAACGATAACATTTTTTGGAAAAAATTTTAAAAGATAAAGTTTGAAAAAATTTTGGATCATAAATTTTAATGCTATTAACTTGTTCGGTATCCCATTTGATAGATATTTCTAAGTACTTTCACAAATGTTTAATAAGTTTGTGTTATAAATGCATGATTTCCCCGTAATTTAAGCTTGAATACTTAGATTTGGGTACTCGACGAAAAAAAAATGAATTCAATTACCTATAACTAACTTTTAGTTAATATTAAAAGGTTTTTTAGTAAGGAGTTTATTTGGCTTTTTATTAGCTTCAATTTTGGTAATAATACCTTTTTTGTAAAAACTTATAGTTTTTGAGTTATCTATGAAAAATCGGTTAAAAACATGCATTTTTCTTACAAAAAATTAAAATTTTTGATCTTTAATAACTGAAAAAGTTTTGATTTATTTAAATAACTTTATATAACAAATTTTGCTTAGAATTTGTCGCCCTATCGAATTATGGGGTTATTTTTAATATAATAATTTTCACCCCGAGAAGGGGTGGCATTCACCCCCAAGGTAAAAGCGCAAGTTGGTACCATGTCACCTTTGTTTCTTGAGATATCTTCTAACCACTCACCAATTTTCATGCAAATCGATGGAGGTTGAACGAAATCGGAGGTAATAGCTCATACCCACCATCAGTGACTCCACTGTACACATACACTGTACACTGTACACACTCCATTGTACACATATCATTTTAAATCGAAACTGACATTTTACATTCTATTTATTTGATAACGTCAAATTTTATAATATAATCCCTGATCGGAGTAGTGGCCACTTTCTGTCACTTGTACTGTACTTGTACTCTTGTACTGTCATCATTTCATGTAGCTGTCTTTTATAAGACAAATTACAGGCTATGATTGTTCTGACGGGTATTCTTAAGTTAAAGTTGCTTTCATGTAATGGAATGAACTATCTTCCAATAAAGTAGTCCCAGGGACGCAACTCAAAAATATTGACAATATAATTTTAAAGTCATCTACTTTAAAATGTACAATAAGCGTCTGAATAATAGGGAACTTGCACATTTTTTTATTGCAGAATAAGGTTCAGGTTTGTTTAAAAATGACATTTCCAAAATTTCACGCTTCAAAACTCGTTAGAAATACAAATTTAAAGTCTTCTGCGGTATAATAGTTATTTATGATATAAGTGTTAAAAGTACATGTTTAAGGCACGCATGTGAAAGTTTGCAGAATGAGCGATAGCGAGTTCTGCAATTCACATGAGTGCCTTAAAAATGTACCTTTTAACACGCATATTATACAATATTTTTTTCTACAAACGTAATTACAGGACCAGGACAATATCTACAAAAACTTTTACTTGAACTTGACTGACATTCCATTTTTATATTGTTTTGACATTACATCAAAATTGTATATACGGTCAATACGAACTGCAGTGCCTTAATAATATTTTAAAGCACTAGTGCCTTAAAGTAGCATTTTCAACGCTCGTATGGAGTGCTAAAAATTGCATTTTTAACACGGTTGTAGAAAAAATAGTTTAAACGACCCGTGACGTCACATAGTTTTATCATATAATTATGATTCTGGTTATATTTAGATATATTCTTCTTCTCCTTTTTTAGTTTATTGGCCTCCACCTACTTGGGTATTTGGCCAGCTCATTGGCTGGGAATAAGGAAAAAATATTTATATTCTAATGACATTTATCTATGTCATTGTAATAATATATATCAGTTTGTTGAGATTGGAGTTTGATACTGTTTTTGAAGGAAAGGAAAGAAGGTTTACTATTGAAAATAAAACCATTTTGTAAAAGTACAAGTTTTCTATGAATAGTTGAAACGATCAAAAACACTTGTGACGTCACATAACTGTATTTTCTACTGACGTTTATAATGTCTCATTTAAAATTATATACAATTTTGTTTACTTTGTTGGTACAGAATGTAAATATATAACCGGATGGCGTCACAACCAACGAACTGTCAATACTGATGGAATAGGCATGAAGAAAATTAATGCCGCCAACATACAAGAGAGAGGTCCTAGAGAGACAGAGAATTTTTCAGGTAAAATTTGACAGGCCGTGTAATTCCAGTTGCCTATATCAACTTAAATCGGGAAAATAGACTTTAACTATTTATAATGGGAAATAAGCCACAATATTATTAAAAAATGATTTTTTATTAACGTTTCGACGCCCAAATCGGGTGCCGTTGTCAAAATACAAAATACTATTAACATAAACAAAAATGTTGTTGCTTAGTAAAAAAATTCTTCTAATAATTTATTTAATTTGACTCATTTATATCGGCAATTCAGATACATATTATACATTTTAAAGAGAAGACTTTAAAATGATATTGCCAATATTTATGAGTTGCGTTCCTGGGACGACTTTACTGAAAGATAGTTCATTCGATTACATGAAATCAACCCCAACTCAAGAATATTGAAAATATTAAAAAGAATATTTAAAAAAATCATTTTTTAATAATATTGTGGCTTATTTCCCATTATAAATAGTTAAAATTGTAAAAATGCCACAAGAAAATAGCTTCAGAACAACATTGGGAAAATAGACCTCATATTTTTTTAACTTTATTAACTTAACTTAATTTTTAAATACTGCCTCTCAGGTGCGGGAGCACGCCAAATAGAATTCTATTTTAGTGACGTCATGTTGCCTAGCAACCGTCGATTCTCCCATTATGAAATTCTATTTTGTGACGTCAGCAAAACAGAATTCTATTTGGCGTGCTCCCGCACCAGCCCTGATACCAAGTTAAAAAAATATGAGGTCCATTTCCCCGATTTAAGTTGATATATTATACGACCTGTCAAATTTTACCTAACAAATTCTCTGTCTCTCTCAGGACCTCTCTCTTGTATGTTGGCGTCAATCTTGCTTCACTATTTGAATGGGACGGGGCCATTCCATCCGTGATTGACAGTTCATTGGTCACAACGCGTTTTGGGCTAGCTAGTATAATTTAAATTTTTAATCGTCTTTAGGGGCCAAACGAAAGACAAACACAACTTTTTTATCTTTGATACATGTTTTAAATTATGTTCTGTTGTGATTTATAACATTTTTTTCGAATTTAAAATTTTATGCAAGTTCCCTATTGTCAATATGAATGAGTCATATAGAATTAAATTATAAGAATTTTTTTACCAAGTAACAAAAAAAAAATTGATTTATTAACGTTTTGAATTTTGAGAACGATTTCCAAAGTGGAAATCGAAACGTCAAATAAACGTATTTTTAAGTAAGATTGTCCTGAAAAGAATAGAAAATTAATTCTAAACAGTATTTTCATTCGGATTTAGAAATAAACAACAAATACTTTAGGAAAATCTTATACGCACACAGCATCTCTATTACTGCTGATTATCACATAACTGTTGTCTCCCTTTGCCATCAATTTCAACGTCGTTTCATAAAAACATCATACACACATTTGACCTTGTAATATCATAATAAACGTTGGTAAAATTCACATGGCTCTGTAGGCAATTAAGTTTGTGCTAGAGCATCGCTATCCCCCTTCTTGTTCTTGTCCTTTCTCGCCTGCTGTCAGTCTCCATGGTCTTCTCCATGGTAATGTTCCTCCTCACACGCTTCCACAACTTGGTAATTATTAAAGTGCGTCAAGTTTCCAATTTCCAATGGTCTGTCACGTCATTTAAGGTTCTGCTTTAGCAGACGTCGGCTCTGAAAGGATCGGCAAATAATCAGGGTTGAAATAGGAGCACACATAGCTGTTCGAAAAGATTTTTCTATTTACTATATACAGGGTCGTATATTGATATAATTTTAGGCTTTACAAAGTAGTTAAATTAGTAGAAATTAATAGTGATATCTCTTCTTTTGGTTTTATATTGCTTTTTATATTTCTCTTTACTTTTTTCTGTGTTGTTTCTAATATTTTTCATTTTTGCGTTGTTCCCCTGCGCTAGGATTCCATTGCAATCCTCATTAAACCAGTGTTTTCTATTTTCTTTTTTGTCTTTCCAATGCTAAATTCTGCCACTTCTATCACGGCATTAGTTCCCATTCCTCATCTATGTTCCCCGTCGCGATTCTTTCCAATGTCTTGTTTATTTCTTCCTCTGTTCTTTTTTCTACCTCTTTATCTTGGAGCCGCTCCAATTGGTATTTTTTCCGTTGTTTTTCTTTTTTCGGTAGCTTGGGAATTTCTTGCTTAAGTATGACTACTGTCAATAGGTATATGATCACTGCCAGCATCTGCTCCTTTGTAGCTTCTACAATCAGTCTTGGATCTGTGCTTTCTTTCAATGAGAACATGGTCTATTTGATTTCTCGTTTTTCCATTAAGACAGGTCCACGTTATTTTATTAGGCCAGGGTAATAAGACAAAAATATACCCTGTTCGTGACACTTCAGCAGCCAGGGTACTGAAGCGTTTTTTCGACAGGTAATATCCATAGGAACAAATTGGAACTATTTCCTGCGTAGGATCTGGCGGCCATTTTTATTTATAAACAATTAACTGTCAAAAAATGGCATTTTTCCCTTTTTTTCAAATCAACGGAAAACAGTGAAACTTATGATTTTTTTAGTACAAATACCTTCGATTAATTATTTATATGGGAAATAAGCCACAATTAAAATGAAAAAAAATATTTTATTAACGTTTCGACGCCCAAATCGGGTGCCGTTGTCAAAATACAAAATATTACTAAAATAAACAAAAGTGTTGTTGCTAAGCAAAAAAATTCTTCTAATAATTTATTTAATCTCACTCATTTATATTGGCAATTCAGACATATATTATACATTTTAAAGTAGAAGACTTTAAAATGATATTGCCAATATTTATGAATTGCGTTCCTGGGACGACTTACTGAAAGATAGTTCATTCGATTACATGAAATCAACACCAACTCAAATTTTGTTTCCATTATAAATAATTAATCATAAAAATGCCACAAGGAAATAGCTTCAGAACAGCATTAATATCTTCGATATTATGGAAAAAGCTTTAAAATGACGTATTACAAAGTTTGATATACTCATTTATTGCGAAAAAAGTCGGAATTGCAAAAAAAAATTTTCTCAGTAACTATTGTAAAAATTAGTGTACAGCTTTGAAAATTTTGTCAAATGAGGGTTCTTTGGTGCTTAATATGTGATAAAAATTTCAAAGCGATTCATTTAATTGTTTAAATTTTATTCAAATTGTTTATCCCAGAGAGAGTTTTTTTTGCAATAACATAAGTCAGAAAAAAATGACGTTAAAACAATCCCACAAGTGTCAAATGAAGTAGCATGAACTACATTTTCAACATGGTTTAAAAAAGTGAATAAAAATGCATTTATTAGTAATAAATAATTATGCAAATGTGTTGTCAATTTTTCTTTATAACCTTTTTGAATAACTTTTTCCAAAAAAATTATCTTTTTTACCCTGTTTTAAGTGCACAACTACCAAGTAATGTTATCTATATCATAATTGATAAAAATTTGTAGTAAATATGTATAATTTCTTATATAACAAAATAAAAACTTTATAAGGAAAGATTTTCGATACTTTTGCATAATTATTTATTACTAATAAATGCATTTTTTATTCCCTTTTTTTTAAACCAAGTTGAAAATATAGCTCATGCTCTTTCGTTTGACACCTGTGGAATGGTTCTAACGTCATTTTCTTCTGACTTATGTTATTGCAAAAAAAAATGCTCTCTGGGATAAACAATTTGAATAAAATTTAAACAATTTAATGAATCTCTTTATCCACATATTAAGCACCAAATAACCCTTATTTGACAAAAATTTCAAAGCTGTACACTAATTTTTACAACGGTTATTGCGAAAATAATTGCTTTTGCAATTCCGACCTTTTTTCGCAATTATAATAACAATAAATGAGTATATCAAACTTTGTAATACGTCATTTTAAAGCTTTTTCCATAACCTCGAAGATATTTGTACTTAAAAAACCATAAGTTTCCCTGTTTTCCATTGATTTAAAAAAAAATAAAAAATGCCATTTTTCGACACTTAATTGTTTATAAATAAAAATGGCCGCCAGATCCTACGCAGGAAATAGTTACAATTTGCGCTTATAGGTATTACCTTCGAAAAAATGCTTCAGTACCCTGGCTGTTCAAGTGTCATGGAAAAAACCTTATTACCCTGGACTATATGTAGTTACATCTTTATTAGCTCTTTTTGTAGGTACTTGCTATTTAAAGGTTATATTCCATTGAAAATTCTATTAGGTTTTTTCCATATTCATTACTTTCTTTTGTAGGCTTTTGCCCCCTGTTATATTCTAATTGTTATATTCTCCTTCTACTTTCGCATTCATATCTCCCATTACTATTTTTATGTCATATTTTGGTACTTTTCAATTAGGTCACCGAGTTTTCATATAACTTATTTTTCATTTTCAATATCTTTCTCTTCTCTATGAACATTTGCGTTAATTTCACTGATTTATTCTATATTTCCCGTGCAATCTTAAATACCGCAGTCTTTCTAATGTTGCTTGAAAGTCAGTTACTATTCGCAGACTACTACCAGAGGAGGCAGATCCACTACAGATGCGATCCACACAATTAGGCCGTCCGCACATGGGTCGATCGAAAACGCGTCTCGAAGTTCGCGCGTCTTGCTCGTCTTGTACGAACCATGCGGCACAAGCGATTGCTCTCCGCACACTTGTCGATTCAGTTTGCTCACATCTTCCAACCAGGAAGAACGCATTTTTATATATTAACCAAAACGACTATTTCGATCTGTAAAAAATACGGTATTGTTACATTTTTAGTATAATTTGTATACAATAAGCATTATACAATTGAGGGTATTTTTCTACTTCCCCAACGAATTTTATATTAAACACCTAGAAACAGAAGTTCAATGTTTTCAGAATTTTACATTACAAACAATATATATACTTCCACAAAGCTAATAATAGTATTACAATTAACGAACATAGCATGCATCGATCTTTAAATAAAAGTAAAATTTCATTCAGCGCAAAAAACAACAAAAAACGAAGGAAACAAATAAAATAAACTACTTATTATGACTAAAAACGTGCGTCTCACTCGAACTTTCTCGGTGCACTACGGATCGCATGCGACGAGAGTCGTACAAGACGAGGAGATTTGCAATCCTAAACTCTCCGTGTACGGAGCTCAATGCCACAACGAAGGAACTTTACTGGCGGGGAGAGACCTACGTGACTGGAATCGAGTCGAGTAGTTCGAGCGTCGCCCCATGTGCGGACGGTCTTACACAAACAATCGAAAAATGCCACGAACACAATATAGAAATAGAACTCCATATCCTCTTCGCAGACTTTAGACAAGCCTTTGTATTGGACGAAATAAATTATTTATTGAAATGAAAAATCAACAATCAAGATATACTAGCAAAGCTAATCAGATTAACAAAAATGACTCTGGATGGATCTCGAGCTAAAGTAACGACAGAAGAAGCTAGCGCAAAATCAACTGCCATAGAAACAGGAGTGCGACAAAGCGATTCCCTGTCAACCATACTATTCAACATAACAGTAGAAGGAGCAATTAAGGCCAGCGCAATTAAAGGTGCTCAACACCCACTCCTCAACACAAATAGTTGCATATGTAGATGATATAGTTCTGATGGGAAGAGAAATGGAGCAGTAACAATCCTGGGAAATGAAGCACGGAAAAGAGGCCTAGAGATTAACGAAGGAAATAGTATATTACTTTATGAGGCGGAGAAGCATGACTTTTCTTGACGCGCCCGATATTACGCGCCGAACGAAGTGAGGCGCGTAATAGAGGGCAAGTCAAGAAAAGTCGCTTCTTTGCCGAATAAAGTATACTATTTTTTCTTCAAACGTAGCAATTTTCAACCATAAATAGTACAATTCATACGCTATGTTTACTCGAAATTAACTGTGACAACTATCAAAGTCGTCTAGATGTTAGAAATTAAAATAATTAAGTCGTGTCGGTGGGATAAACCCTCATGATTCGCCAACATCGGGAATGATTGCTGAAAGTTGTGCTCGACCATCAGTATCATCAACAATTACCAATGCGTATCAAGAGTCGGGAACATTTTTGCACGGTTTCAATTTTGAAAATGCCTCATTAACTAATTGTACTTTTAATATTACTATAAATAAAAATGATGTTTAATTGTTGTTAATGACATTTGTATTGTTGCTTTGTGACATGTTTCATATTGTTGCCATGACAACATTTTTCCCTCCGCCGTAAAGAAATGGGAAAAAAACTGCTGCCGGCGGAGACATCAAACTTTGACAGGATCAAGTTAGATAAGTAATGTCATCATTATTTGACGTTTGAAGAAAAAACAAATTCTCTACTCTGCTCTAGAAAAGAAGATAAGAGGACGAGAGAAATCAAGATACAAAACTACACTTTTGAACGGGTTCAATAATTTAAATATTTGGGAGTAATTGTGAATGACACAAAAAAGGAGAAGTGAAGAAGTAACGGAGCGAATACTAACAGGCAACAAAACATACTGGAGATATGATATCATATATACTCCCAATTCTCACATACGCATGCCAAACATGGACCTTGACCATATCCAACATGGATAAAATAATGGAGACACAAAGAGCCATGGAGAGGGCAATGTTAGGAGTGAAATTAAAAGACAAAAAACAAAACAACTAGACAACATATAGCCAGGCTAAAATGGAGTTTAGCAGATCATAACACCAGACAAACGGATAATAGGTGGAATACCACGATACAACAATGGAGACTATGGACAGGACAGAGAGCAAGAGGACAGCCCCAGTTGTGATAAGGAGATGACACTAGAAAGATAGGAGAAACACACTGGAAACAGAAAGCACAAAACAAAAGCGACTGGAGGAAACTGGGGGAAGCCTATGTTCAAAATTGGACGAATTAAAGGGCAAAAGAAGAACAAGAATTAAGGATAAGAACTTATCCAGAAATACAAAACTGAAAATACACAGAGTTTCTATGAGCCCAGTAGTTACATATGCAGCTGAGACAATGTGCCTCACGGAAAAAGATGAATAAAAATTAATAGGGGAGGCCGGGGCTAGTTGTCACAGGGGTAAGTTGTCACAATGCCGATTTCTACCTTATTTATGAAGTTAACACGCTGTACCATCTACATACGAAAGGTATTATTCATCACCAATACCACACAAAATATTACAGAGATAGACCAGTAATTATTTCTCTTATTTTTGTAAATGGGTTTTGAGGCTTCTCATTTAAAATTTTTAATCTTCAAACATCTCGTGCTGTGAGTGAATTTGTGAAACCAAGGTAATAAGGATATATTTTAAAGGGTACTGTCACTCTCATAGATTACATATGAAGGCATATTTTGATATATTTATTCATTGGAATATTTTTGATTTGACATTCAGTTACGGAAGGTTATGTGGGGCTAGTTGTCACAAATTACACGGGGCAAGATGTCACTGTGACAACTTGCCCCGCAGCATTTAAATTTGTTGAAATGATTTTAGACCGTATTAAAATCATATTAAATTGCTAAAGAATACAGGGTAAATCATTTACAAATTTGTCAAAGGTAAACTTTTTGTGAAAAAGTGATTTAATATCTACAGGATTAAAATTTAATTTCTAACCTAAATGCTGTTATTCTGCTTGCATAGCATGGATGAAATCAAACCCCTGGAAAAACTATTACTATTTATGATACCTGGTATTGTGGCAACATCTCGGCCTGATACTTAACTCCAAGTAATATATTATCGGGATTAAGGATCACTGGTGTTTATCCCTTTAACAGGGATATATTCTCAGAACAAGACTTCCTCCCCAGTTACGGGATCGATCGAAAGGACCCAAATGAAACGGAAGTGGGCACACCTGACACCCTAGGAGGGAAAAATGAACTAATATGTACAGGAAACGAAGATCGTGGGTTAGATAATTTAGAAAACCTATTACAGACAAGCAGTGAGAACATTCAAAAGACACCAAATAATCAATTTGTCAACATCCAAGAAAATTAAGATCCGAATGAAAACTTTGCAGGTAAGAATCCTTTAAGAGCCTTTCAAACTAATAATTATTATCGTTTCTTAAAACAGGTAGGTATATCCTCCCTGTTTTGAACTTGAACAAATCAAGAATTGAAGAATTTTACATGTTTCAATTTTTAGGTCCCTCTGATTTACTATAGGTAAAAAAAATGAGAGTCGGAATGACACCACCCGGAGGATTTAAAGCAGGGCTGTCTGTAGAAACGGTTCGTCCTTTCCCAAAGACTGTGAACAGGACCAACCGCATTCAACGTAAAAAAATGCAAATCGTCAATAATAACATATTTATATTCCAGTCAAGCATGAAATTGTGCAGGACGAAAGTCTAGACAGAACAACAAAAATATACAAAAAAAGAAAAGCGTTAAAATGAATCTGCCTTCTACCTTCTACCCAAAAAAGTAGGGCCAAAAGAAAAGAAGACATTTCATCGAACAAATAAGACTGTATATTGATTTTTTGCGGAGAACTTTATTGTGCTTCTATAGAAAGTTGAACCAACGTACAGCATGCAAACAATGGACACATACAGGCTGCACCAATGAAAATCAATT
The DNA here is from genome assembly GCF_917563875.1 of Diabrotica virgifera virgifera. NCBI lineage: Eukaryota > Metazoa > Arthropoda > Insecta > Coleoptera > Chrysomelidae > Diabrotica > Diabrotica virgifera. The sequence goes on from NC_065449.1 coordinate 217,442,335, forward strand.
TTATATGTGCCACAATTGTGACTCAGAGGACGATATGTAGTTATTTTTAAGTTTGTAAGTTCTTCTTTGAATAAAAACGTTTTATTTTCTTCTTCTTCTTCTTCCTTTATTGGGTTATATCCCTCGGGATAATTCGCCCAGCTTACACCAGGGAAATACTCTTGTCTTGCTCTGGGCAGTCGAATATTTCCAAATATATATGTTAAAGCCTCAATTTTTTTTTTTTAAATATATATTAGCAGGAACATCTTCGTATAGGGCCAGACAGTCCCTACAGGAAAGGCAATATTATACCATAAGGGTTAAGACTTTTATCATTTGGAGGTCCAATATCTTTTTATATCTTTATCTTCTTAATTTTTTTAATTCAAATTTGGGAATTGATTAATTTATAAATTAAGTTTGGCTAAGTTAAGGAATTTAAGGATCAGGTTAATCCTACGTGGATTAAGGTTGGACATAAGTAGGCAAATTTCAATGGGAGTAGGGATATTTGTCTTGGCTAATTCTTTATATAGGTCAAAATTGGGTGACATATTTATAGGGCACTCAAAAATCAGATGATTTAAGGACCCAACTCGGCCACAGTCACAATATGGGTCATCTTTTACTCCTATCCTGAATAGGTGAACTGGAGTAGCACAATGACCTGTCCTCATTCTAATAATGGTGGTTATATGTCTTCTGTCTTGGTATGCAAAATTGTGGTACCAGGGGAGTTTATCTATCTGACCTACAATTTTAGAGTAAAATGAATTATTTCGATTTTTCCCCTGCCATTCTTGCTTCCACCGATTCCAGATGGAATGCTTGATGTCTGGTAGAAAGTTGGAATAGTGAAGAGTGATATCAGCAGCTACATTTAAGGTTCTACCTATATTAGCTAGTTTATCAGCCACCATGTTCCCTTTAATATTCGAGTGTCCTGGAATCCATGCCAGACTAATATTAACGTTATTTTCTTTCGCTTCAGTGATGCCTCTCTTGGTCATGAACGATGAATGTTCTGTTTCCATAGAATAGGTTGATCTGCCTATTTTCTGTAAGGCACTTTTAGAGTCCGAGCAGATGATTGCTTGTTTAATCCCATTTTTCAAAATAATTTGGAGGGCATGATTAATTGCGACAATCTCAGCCGTACATATTTGGGTATACTTAGGTAGTTTACTGGTATAAGAATAGTTGATCTCTCGGCTAAAGACACCAAAGCCTGCTGATCCTTCATCATCAACCGAGCCGTCCGTGAAGAATTTGGTGTGACTAGGTTTATTTAGAATTATTTTTTGGAGTTGAACTGAGGCAAGTTCATCTGAACGATTAGATTGGATATTTATGATTGGAATTGTTGATAATTGATGGTCTAGTTCAAAGTTATGGCATGGGTATAAGTCACTTAAATATAAGTTGGGATAAGTACTTTTAAATTTGTTTTTTAAAAGCACTAGAAATGGAATACTTCTGTTTTTCCAATGATTTTGGTTCCTTTGAATTGCCAAGTCTAACAGGTCGAGAGCGGAAATAATTGGGTTGCCAATTAACATTAAATTTTTTAATATAAATTTAGAGCTAAGCCATTCCCATCTAGATTTAAGCGAGATCTGACCACTTTCACTTAAGAGAGCATGAATAGGGGTAGATTTCATGCATCCAGTTATAATTCGGATACTTTTGTATTTTAGTTTCTCCAATCTTTTAATTAAGGAAGTTGGACAATCGAAAATTACCTGGCAGCCATAGTCCAGATGGCTCTGAATCAGACCATTGTGTACAATTTGTAAGGTTTTTGGATCACTTCCCCAATAAGTCCCACAAAGAGCTCTCATCACATTCAGGCCACGATTTACTTTTAGTTCTATTGAGTTTACATATGAATTCCACTTTAAGTTTTTTTGAATATTTACCCCCAGGTATTTGACTGAATCCACCCAACCAATATTCTGGTTACAAAATATTACGTTAGGGGGAGAGATTTTCGTGTTTCCTTTTGTAAATAATATTGCAGAAGATTTGTTCTTAGACAGATTTAAATTGTGGTCTAGCAACCATGATTCCATCTGAATCAATAATTTATTTACATTAATTACCAATTCATTAATATCACTCCCTCTAATCAGAAGAACCAAATCGTCTGCATACTGAATTAGTTTGCATGAAGAGGGGATTAAATTATATAGGGAAAGACAATATAGGTTGAAGAGGATAGGGCTTAATGGGGAACCTTGGGGTAGTCCCAGACTTGATTTTCTTGGGCCATGGGTTTGTCCCAGTTTGTCTTTGACAAATAGCTCTCTATCATTTAGAAGGCAGAAAATCAAATTAGCCAGTTGGGTTGGAATGTTATACTTTAATAATTTGGAATACAAGAGTGATATATTGACATTATCATAAGCAGAAGAGATATCTAGAAATATGCCAACAGTGTATTGATGTTGAGCGAAGCCTATTTGAATTGTTGAGGTGAGGTATGTAAGGCATTCCGTACAACCTCTACCCCTTCTAAATCCTAGTTGTAGTGGATTAAAAATCTTATTATGTTCCACAATCCACTCTATTCTATTCTTTATAAGAGTTTCGAGCATTTTGCCTACACATGAAGAAAGAGCTATTGGTCTAAAGTTTAACGGATTATTACAATCTTTATCTATTTTGATTATAGGTAAAATTACTGATTGTTTCCACTGAACAGGAACTATACCCGTTCTAAGACTTTCATTGAAAAGTTGAATTAATAACAAAGATCCAACAACGGGAAGATTTTTTAACATTGAGTAGGAAATCTGATCCAAACCAGGAGCCGAGTCAGATTTAATTGAGAGGGAGTTCTGATACTCGTCGAGAGCAAATGGCGGTTCTAGGGCTTGAGGAGATCTAACCAATACTTTATTGACAGCAGAAAGGGGGGTTAAGCAACATAGAATTTCGTGGGATATAGGAGTAGAGGGCAATTGTGTATATATTGAAGGTTTCGAAGCCGATACCTTATTAATTTTCTCCCACACAACTTTTAGAGGAGTGTTTCTATTTAATTTACTGCAAAATAGTCTGAAACTATTTTTACGTTTTGATTTTAGGAATTTTCTTGATTTGGCTATATTCTTTTTAGCCTCGATATAGTTTTCCATTGAGGGGATATTTTTAAATTTTTTTAAGGCAGACACTCTCGCAGAGACGACTTCAGCACATGAGTCATCCCACCATGGAATGTGGTATTTGGAATTATTAGGAGGGTGAAGCCAAGGTATTGTTTCATCAGCTACCGATGATATGGAGTTAGTAAAAAATTCGTAATCTTCCCTGGGAGAAGCTAAGAAAATGCTGTTTAAATTGTTATGATAAGTAGACCAATCAGCTTTCTTTAGATTTCTTCTTTTACATGAATGCGGGGGAGATTGAGGACATACACCTATCTGACATATTATGGGGAAGTGGTCACTAGTTCCAGTATCTGAAATAGTGGACCACTTGCCCACACTGGCTGCCACATCGACTGATGCCATTGTTAGATCTACTACCGACTTACTGCCTCCTGGGGCCACCAGTCTAGTTGGGGACCCATCATTGAGAAATACTAGCTCAAGTTCCTCCAAAGAATCAAAAATAATCCTACCATTGTGACTGTCTCTAGAACTACCCCATGCCTTATGATTACAATTTAGATCACCCATGATTAAAAATGGCTTATTAAGTAATTTAACAAGGGAAAACCAGTTGGATTTGGAGATAGAGTTGTCTTGTGGACAGTATATATTAAGAATATTCAAATTAAAGTTAGGGAGAAATGTGAGTTGGAATTGGACATCATGATTGAAGCCTGGATTGGCAATTTGAATTTCCCTATAATCAATATTATTTTTGATAAGAGTAATTAATCCGCCATAGCCATCCTCTCGATCTTTTCTGATTATTTGATACCCTCTACATCTTATAACATGTTGGTTTGAGAGCCAAGATTCGCTAATAAGGATTATATCTGGGTTAAGGTTTTTTATAAGGATTTTTAGATTGTCAGAATTAGTGTTATACGAACGTATATTCCACTGAATAATAGTTATCGGAGTGTTAGGATTCATTATAAAGAGTATGTTTGCTAGACCAAGGAGTCAAAAGATCTCGAATCCTCAGGCTCGAGATCCTCTATTCCCCTCCGACCCTGGTTTACATTTGTATTGAAAGGTGATACACTTTTGTTTATGCTAGTCTTTAGATCTGCCATATTGTAAGGAATGGAGTATGATTTTGAGTTTATTAAGTCCCCAATGAAGGTCATGACGAGCTCCCTGTGAGATTGGTTCAGCATAGACATGGCCTGATTGAAATCCAAATGAAGTTGGGATAAAGATTGTGAGTTAGTGATTTGAGAATCAGAGTGAGCAGGATTGAATTTTGAAGTCGAAGGCTCATTTATTCTTCTACCTGATGGATTAATAAGTAGTCTTTGGTGGGAGATTTTATCATAACCTGTATTTTCTTGTATTGAAGGTCTTCTTCTTTTTGGTGGAGATTGAGTGACTTGACTAAAAGGTTTTGAATATTGAGCTGAGGCTGCAGACCTCCTCTCTTGTGGTAAGATGCCATTAGAATTATTCTGATCGCTATGTAAGGGGGGGAAATCGTTTATGTTTAAAGATGAAATATTATGGATCCTAGGAACCTGCTGACTTGCCTCATAGAAAGATAGATTAGAAAAGGACATTAGATCCTTAATATCTTTTTGTCTGACTCTCTCTCTACAATTACGACTATTTGATTCATGGTCAGAAGATTTGCAGAAAATGCAATATTTTGTACACGTATTAGATGAAGAATCCTCATGAGAAGTTCCGCATCTAGCACATTTCTTTTTTCCTCTACATTGGTTCGTAGAATGGCCATAAAGTAAGCAATTTCCACATTGAAGAACAGGGCTGATGAATGGTGTGACCCTCATTGGTAGTTGATATATGGAAATTTCTTTAGGAATAGTTTTTCCTGAAAAAGTTATGCTAATAGTTCCCGTGGAGACAAATTCAACCTTTGAATCCACTTGTACTCTCCGGTTCATTCGCTTTACACTTAATATCTTACATAAAGCCAAGTTGGTTTCTGATGCCTCCTTTATTTCTTCCTCTGTGAATCTTTTATTAACTCCCCTTACTATACCCCTACAAGAAATCTGATGAAATGGAATGAACACGTCATACCCTAGGGCTTCCCAATCTTTCCTCACAACGAAATCGTTGGCTGCTTTTCTAGTGGCAAATAATACCCCTATCCTGTTTTTACCTTTTCTACTGATTTTCGTGATGTCTTTAATTTTTAAAACAGAAATAGATTTAGCTATACTTAACACGTGGTAATCTCCAATATTTTTATCCTGACCCTGGACAAATACTTCATAAGGACCTATGTCGGTCTCCGAAAATAGTATTTGTTTTTTTCCTTTAAGACTTTTCTGAATAATTGGAGGTTGAGATTGACATTCATGTTGGTTGATTTTATTAGGAGGGTCAGGTGGTGGAGGAGGATCGGGAGGAACTTCTTCCTCCATCTTATGCGGCAGATTGACGAATTTAAAATCTATGCCAGTCGATGCAAATTAGAAATTAACAGGGAAATATAGATAGTTTTGGCCCTTACCCTTTGGATGAGTCGTCCGTTCACCTCGAACGATAATCACAGATTTGTCTTTTTTAAGTTTTCTTCCAAAAAATCAAATGTCAAACACAACAAAATTCACAACAGATATTCACTGCGAAAAGAAGCCGAGGCTGTTCATCCCAGCGGACCTCGACTTCTTATCAACGATAAATAAAAAATTAACAAGAATTAACAACTGTTTTCACACTAAATTAGGTTTGATGAGGTTTTTTTAGCAAAAATTAAAAACTGTCAACTGTGACGTTTTCAAAAATCTCTAGTTCAATTATGTAGTTATTTACTATCTCAACGTTTTATTTTACATTTACTTTATTTTTGTAATACTGTGACAATTTGCCCCAGGTACTGTGACAACATGCCCCATCTAGGGGTATGTTGTCACACAAATCCTGTCGAAGGTTTAACAATCGCATCATTTTAACCACTCGTATCTACAATTTTAGAAAAATATGAATGGGTAACTTACATTTCAACTAATTATGTGGAGAAAGTTTGGTTAAATAAAATAAAAAGTGTCCGAGTTACAGAGCCTGAACCAAAAACTGTGACAACTAGCCCCGGTCTCCCCTAATATTCGAAAAAAAAATCCTCAGACGGATTAGAGGCCCGATAAGAATGGAAAACGGAGAAATGAGAAGAAGAATCAACGATGAACTAAGAAACATAATGAAGGGAGAATATATAGTTAGATTTATTAAAGCGCAGAAACTAAGATGGCTGGGATACATAGAGAGAAGGAAAAACGACCTACTGATTAAGAAGATCACCAGATAAAAACCAGAAACTGAAATATCAAGGGGAAGACCCACAGATAAATGGGAGGACATGTCATGAAAGATATCAAAATCCTGAAAGTGGGAAACTGAAGGGAACTATGCAAACATCGAAATGAGCTGAAGAAAATTGTAATAGCCAAGTCATCAGTGGCGGCCGGTCAGGGTCGGCAGGGTCGGCAGTGCCGACCCACACATTTATAGATATAGATTTTTTAAATATTTGTATCTCTGAAATAAAAAAAATCTATCAGATAATACAATGATCCGAGCCATTTATCTGACTTTTCGGCTAGCCGTCCCTAACATCCGTAGCTTGACAATTTACACGTAAAACTCAACGACGACGTAACAAGTCGATGAGCAAGCGAGAAGCGAACATTACTTTTCTCCGTGGGCAATAGAAGATACGGCATGGCAGGTTACGCGCCAAGTACGGCACATTTAGGTCTGCCGGTCGGTGTTTCATTTGGAAGCATGCATCGGTAGAAATTGTCAAAAATAATCACGCCGTTTTACGTCGTTTAATTGATATTGTAATTTTTTTAAGTTGTCAGGAATTATCATTTAGTGGACATGATGGATCGAAGCATTTGTTAAACATCAAAGTAATTATAGAGAATTAATAAAATTGTTTTAGAAATACCTATTTACTTTCTGATTCGAAGTGTATTCGTAATACAGAATGAACTACATAATACATATAATCAAATAGTTACATTTTGAATAACGTTGTTGAATCTGAGATTTAGAAAACCATTTGCTTTTCACTGAAAGTAGATGAAACTTCTGATTATCATGTCATTCATAATTATCAATTATTTTGTTCGATACGCGTTACGTGGTAATATTTATGAGAAGTTTTTAGGTTTTAGAGATGTGAGTAAAAGCAATAAGGCAGAATATATTTTTGGTGTTTTAGAGAACAGATTCAAATTTTTTTATACCAAAAATAAATTGGTAGGGCAAACTGGGGCAATCTTATGACGGCGTTGCTGTGATGAGTGGTGAATTGAATAGTCTCCAGGCAAAAGTTAAAACTATTGCATCACAAGCTTTATTTACTCACTATTATGCGCATATAATGAATTTAGTTTTACATTATACGTGTAAAAAAATAAAGAATATCGACTTTTCTTGCCAGTTTAGCTCACCTAAACGGATTACTGCTTTAGAACAAATTTGTTCCGAAAAAAAAAGCGAACAGTTTGTCAGACGCGATGAAATTTTAAATCTCGGTTAGTTTTATCTAAGCAGATTATCTCTTATAGTTTTAGTATCTGTAGCAGATTTTCGTGAACAGCTTTTGGAAGTTTTTGATTTTATTATCGAAGGCGATGATTTTGAAAGTGGCGATACCTCGATCCGTGAAGCAATCGGTTTGAGAACTTTATTAAATACTAATGACTCTTTCAATATTTTTTTAAATATTTTTAAGACAGAGTTTGCCCAAGATATTCCTTGTTGTTCAAAATCAGTCAACTGACATTATTTATTCTAAAAATAGAATACGAAAGCTGGTGCAAAATCTCAGAGATTTTCGTAATGATAGTAGTTTCCAATATATACGCAGTGACGTTTTGGATTCGCTTGATATTTCCGAACCACCCCAAAAAAGACAACGACATGATACATATTCTCGAAAAACGAGTAAGTATATCTTGAAATTTTGGATACCTACTATTATATGCAAATAGATACTCGTTTTTCGAATTTTGAAGATTTGCAAATTTTTGACCTCTTTGACGATTTAAAATTTAAAAGTTACGTTCGCCAAAGAATTTACAAGATATTTATTATTACAAGTTAGGTACTTAAAAATTATGCTGGTCCAAATATTTTCAGAAAGTGGGATAAATTGCACAATATGTATGTATAATTCTATGTAGTAAGTACTGCAATTCATTACAACAAACTGTTTATCAATTTTCTTATTACCACCAATTTCTGCCTAAAAAAAAAACGGATTTACCTTGTCTCAAAAGAATCAACACGTATTGTCGAAACACCATGAAAGAAGAGAGAATGTCAAGTACATCAAATAAAAAAAAAGCATAAAACAACAAAATCTCCTATGATGAATTAAGCCTTTTAGTTTGATGGTATACCTATATGAGGAGACAAAAAAACCTTGCCGACCCTGTCTCCAAGACCACGAGCCGGCACTGCAAGTCATACAACAAACTTTGACAACACGCAAGAAGAATGCGAAGTGATTCACCGCAATAACAGAATCAGAGAACTCTAATTAAGAGCGGCAAACATTCCACCCTGAATGAAAGGCCTTGATGATGATGTAGTATATACTGTTTTTTTTTAGATCTTCTTAGGTATACTTCTAAACGTAATATGTCACACACAAACAAATTTAACAATAGCTGAATAGGAGAATACAGTGCGGTCCTGTGTACCATCAAACCGAGACTTTCCCATGATGACTTATTAATCTGTGCAGAGGACGCGGTAATTAACGTTAAGTGTTTCCCAGGTAACCGCCATTAAAATCTTCAAGGAGTTTACTACATTGTCGAGCATATTACATTAAATGTCCACAGCCACAACTTTTCCACAATTAGGAAAGGGTAGAGTGTCTCCACTAGTTTCTCGAATGTCTCAAGTAGAACAATATGACACTAATGGAGAATATAATGATTTGTGTTTAATGACAAACTGAAGTTACATGGGGGATGAAGTTTAATTGACGTTAATCATAGAATCAATAAAATGGACAAACTTCTGATAGAATGGACTGTAATATATTATATTAAAAACTTCTTGTATTCAGCTTAAAAAAATAATTACAATTGCTAAAAATGTGATTTATAATTATGACAATCAATCTAATAATTTTAATGACAATCTGACAAATATATGTTGTGTATTTTTGATGCTTGTTTTTTCCCGTCATTGAGCAAGGGCGGAACTGTCTATCCAATAATAAATAATACTTTTCGTCCATACTCCCCGCCTTGAACAGCTCGAAGACCGTTCAAACACAAATCACCTAAGTTAATGAGGAACACTAGAAACAAGTCTCAGCTAATGGTAATGGACAAATTTTAGTTATTCCTCGTTTATAAAGTCCATGAGCGGTTTTAACAGTTACCACTCGAATTTCACCATCATCACCAGGGTGAACAGACACTATTCTTCCTAACTGCCACTGACAAGTGGGCAAATTGTCAGATTTTAAGAGCACTAAAGATCCGACTTGAATGGTGGAAGTACTACTTCTCCATTTATGACGTTGTTGGAGATCATTCAGGTAAATCTTTGACCATTGCTTCCAAAAGTCTTGCAACAATTTCTGAATCAGTTGGAATCCGGACAATTGGTTTATTTTTATCTCTCCTTGAAACGTATGATCAGGGACAGCGGTCATCGGTCTTCCGATTAAAAAATGTGAGGGAGTTAAAGGAGTGTAATCGTTAGGATCAGATGATAGAGCATATAAAGGACGTGAATTCAAAGTGCCTTCAATCTGAATTAAAAATGTACAGAATTCTTCATAAGTTAGAAGGGTTTGACCAATAATACGAGATAAATGATATTTTACCCCTTTTATATTACTTTCCCATAATCCCCCGAAATTTGGAGTACTAGGAGGAATGAAATGCCATATAATATTCTGAGTTGCGCAAGAGGTGACAATTTCATCCTCTGATTTTCTAATGAAATCATACAAAATTTTTAGTTCATTTTTGGCACCTACAAAACTTGTACCGTTATCTGGATACAGATGCCCGGGTTTACCGCGTCTAAAAACAAATCTTTTAAGGCCTGCCATGAAAGCTTCAGATGTCAAAGAACTAATTAATTCTAAATGTACTGATTTCGTGGCGAAGCAAATAAATAAACATATGTACGCTTTATACGTTTTACATCCGCGACCTTTTCTATCCTTTAATGTAACTGGCCCTGCGTAATCTAATCCAGTTATGAAAAAAGGTTGTGATATATTAACACGATGTTCTGGCAAATCAGCCATAATCGTAGAACCAGGTTTGGGTTTAAACCGATAGCATCTAATGCAATTCCTTACAACTGTTTTAGCTAGGGACATTCCCGCAATTATCCAAAATTTTTGACGAACTGTCGCTAACAAGAGTTGTGGACCTGCATGTTGAAGTTGCACATGCTCATGTCTCAATATTAGTTTGCTTAAAACATGAATCTTATCTAATAGTAAGGGATGTTTCCCATCATAATTCCTAGAAGATTTTCTAAGACGTCCTCCTACTCTCAATAATCCAGTTTCATCTAGAAAAGGCGTTAAAGGTAATAATCTACTCTTTGACGAAAGGTCTTTATCGTTATTTAATAATGAAATTTCTTCAACAAAACTTTCTGTCTGAGCTAATCTAACAAGAAAAACCTCTGAGTCAGTAAATTCGATTGCTGAAATCGGGCCATACCTTCTACTATTAGACTTTGACTTTGAATTATTAACAAATCTTCTACAATAAGCCATAATTCTAATTAATTTGTTCAGATTCGAGTATTTATAAAAAAGTGAATTAAAATCATTTTTTATAGAAACTAATGCCTTAGATTTCTTTCTCATTTCAGGAAGGTTTGATATATCAAGTAAATCATAGAACTTAGTTTTATCAAAATCTGGTGATAAAAATTGAGGGCCATTAAACCAGAGCTTACAGTGAGCTAATTGGTCTGGCAAAATTCCTCTACTACCAATATCTGCAGGATTCTCAGACGAGCTAACATAATTCCAATTTTCAATTGTAGTACATCTTTGAATTTCTGCAACACGGTTTCCAACAAAAACTTGAAGGTTTGTTGGGTCATTATTGAGCCAATGCAAAACAATTTGTGAATCACACCAATAATATGGAGTGTACTGAAAAGTAACAGAATCTGAAACAGATTTCATAAGTTGGGCCAATAATAAGCTACCACACAATTCTAATCGAGGAATAGTCAATATTTTGACTGGGGCGACTTTAGTCTTAGCACATAACAAATGAACATTTATAGAACCTTGTGAATCAATGCATCGAGCATAAATTGTTGCACAATATGCGTATTGTGAAGCATCACTAAATCCATGTAATTCAATTATTTTAGGTTTATTACTCAGAACGCACCGTGGAATTCTTAAATCATTTAAGTGACATAATTTAGACTGGAACTTTTTCCATTTATCACACAAATCAGAGGGGACTTCGGAATCCCAATCAAGTTTTAACGACCAAAGAGATTGAATCATAATTTTTACTAGGATTATACAACAACTGGCTAAACCTAAGGGATCATAAATTTTTGCGATTGCAGAAAGCATTGTGCGCTTCGTTATTTTTGATAAAAGATCAGGGTTTTCAACATGAAAACTGAAAATATCTAACTTACTAGACCACTGAATACCAAGAGTTTTAATACACTCGTGATCTCCTAAATTAAGTACTTTTAAAGGATCGGAATAATCTTTAAAGTGATCTAATACCAATTGGCTGTTTGAAGACCATTTCCTTAAATTAAAACAAGCTGACTTCAATATTTTGACCACTTCATCACATCTTTTAATAGCTTCAGCCTCACTTGAAAATCCAGTAATGAGATCGTCAACATAAAAATCTCTCAGAATAATTTCACTTGCTTCAGGAAACTTGATTTTATTATCAAATGACAATTGCTGGATACACCTAATAGCTAGATATGGCGCACTGGCAGTGCCATATGTTACGGTTTTTAAATTATAAATTGAAATTGGCTGAGAAGGACTATTCCTTCAGACAATTTTTTGCATTTTTCTGTCATCGGGATGAACAAGTATCATCCTATACATTTTGCTGATGTCGGAAACAACAACAACTGCATGTTGTCTAAATCTAATCAAAATACTCAAAATATTATTTTGAATTGCTGGTCCTGAATATTGGATATCATTCAATGACTTCCCATTAGTCGATGGGGCAGAACCATTAAAAACAACACGGAGTTTGGTTGTCAGGCTTTCATTTTTGATAACACCATGATGTGGTAAAAAATAATTAGCTTCTGTGGTGCCTTCCGCATCTAAATTATAATCAATTGACATGTGATCTAAATCTAAATATTCTTTCATGAAATTTAAATAACCATTTTTAAGTTCGGGACATTTCTTAAATCTATCCTCTAAATACAATAATCTTTTAACAGCTAATTGTTTAGAATCGCCTAGGACAGAAGGATGTTCCTTCCAGGGAATTTTAACAATAAATTGACCAGTTTCTGATCGAGAAAATGAATTTTTAAAATGATTTTCAACATAAACATCATCCTTTGAATAAGAAATATGAGACTTTGGCTCTTCAACAGACCAAAATTTCTCTAATTGTAAATCATCACTACTAAATCTTTGTGAAAAATGACATCTAATATGATTTTTTGTTGGATATGGAACTTTAAGGCCCCGTCTCACCATCAAATAATTGACAGTTAATTTGATCAAACTTGACAGTCAAACTTGACTAGTGACACAAACTATACATACTAACTGTCACTTTGTGTCACTAACTGTCAAGTTTGATCAAATTAACTGTCAATTATTTGATGGTGAGACGGGGCCTTTACCAACCACAATATAACCAAAAACAGTATTTTGGAGGGAGGGTAAATTCTTTCCAAGATCTATGCGACCATCTAACATTATATCCCAAAACAAACTAGCATCAAGTAACATATCTACCTTACTGCTTACATTAAATGAATCATCTGCCAAAGTTATATTAGGGGGTATTGAGAAATTTGAGACATTAAAAGTATAAGTTGGCAAATTCTCAGTAATCTGTTGCACCACTATGCAATGTAAATTTGACTTAAAATTGTTTAATATAGAACCAATTTTTAATTGACATTTTTTATTTAAAGATGAAACGGAATTATTAATTCCTGAAACACAAATATTTGCTCTATTTGTGTCTAAATCGAGTTTACTTAGAAAATCCTCTGTAATAAAACATGATTGGCTCCCTGAATCTAGGATTACTCGTGCGATATGAGTATTTCCGTATCTATCATATACTCTAACTTTAGCAGTACTCAACAGTACATAATCATTATTTGAACAATTATTTTTTAAAACAATCTCATTTCTATTAACATTATTTTCTGAAGTATTAGTTGACAACTTAACTTTATTTGGTTCATTCTCGGAATCATTGTTCGGGTTGAAATTATTTGAACTGTTGTCTTTAACATGAATATCGGATGGTTTATTTTCATGTAAAAGAGAACTGTGTTTGGCTTTACATATCTTACAACCGAACGATTTACATTGTTTGTAGGAATGTCCGGTACATAAACAATTTCGGCACAAATTTAATTGTTTTATTTTATCCCATCTTTGGGCTACTGAAAGTTTAAGAAATTCTTCACATAGGTAAATCAAATGATTTTGTTTACAAAAATTACAACTTCTGCTTTTACTAGTTAGCAGAGATCTAGAGCGTTTATCTTGGTAACTAGATTTATAATCCGGTTTTTTCACATTGCTTAACTCTATAGTTTCCAAAAAATCAGCACGATTCTTCAAGAATTCAAGAAATTCGTTTAAACTTGGCAAAGAATTATCTATTTTTCTTTTTTCCCATTCCCGAGAACTAAATTTATATCCAATTTACCACTTACCAAATAAACCATAATAGCATCCCAATGTTCAGTCGGTAGTTGAAGTGATTTTAAAGCGAATAAATGCTTTTTAACTGAATCTATCATGCTTCTAAGACCTAATGCAGATTCTTTATTTAAATTTTCAATCTCAAAAAGAGCTTTTAAATGATTGTTTACTAACATCCGAGAGTTGTCAAATCTGTTGCATAGAGTCTGCCATGCAGAATTGTAATTTTGTGCAGAAAAATCTAAACTTTGTATAATTTTCAATGCATCATCTTTTAAACTCGCACGTAAATAATGATATTTTTGAATATCTGCCAATACTTTATTATTATGAATTAACCCTTCAAAAGTATCTTTAAACTCAATCCACTTCAAATAGTCCCCATGAACGACAGATAACTGAATAGGAGGTAATTTGACACCTTCTAATCCACTATATTCATGGCTTATGTCTAACCTTTTCGACTGTGAACTGGATAAATCGGAACATTTTCTTTTTAACATCGTTCTTGCTCTAGACAAAGTTTTTGAAAATATAGTATCTAATCGTTGTCTTTTCGCATACTCTTGTTGAATATCTTGATCCTGACAATTTAATTCAATTGACATTTCGATTTCATCAAATTCAGTAAACAAACTTTCAGTTCTTTCTGTATTCAATTATATCTGCGAAAAATGGTCTTCGCTTAAATCATTAATCGCGATATTTGTCATCGACTCTATAAATTTAATAAAATTGTTTAATCTTTGTTCAATTATATCTCTTTTGCGATATAATTGACGAAAATCAGAAGCTTTCGTAGGCATTTTTAGCTTTATATTAATCAAAATACGTAGCAAATAATATTATTTAATTGTACGAACTCAAAAATCAACGCTAATCAATCAAATAATAAAAGTCAAATCTAAATCTGTATTTTATCTAATAATCAAACTTAGCCGAATATTGGCTATGGTCCTATAATCATTTATATTTAAAGAAATCCGATAACAATAGCAATATCTACTAATAATAATCAGAAATCGTATAGCATTCCACAAACTAATACTCCAAATCAACTCAAATACATATTTGCATACACACAAAGGTGTACAAATCAATCTAATAAGTAATTATTTTTTAGCTAAATAAAATTATAGGTTATAAATCAACTATTCAATGCGCAAAATCAAAATTTTTAATTGAACCCCAAAATCCTCAAAAATCTAATAATTTATTGGCACTTTGTTGAAAGGAAATAAATATGAAGGATAAACAAGGAACAATCAAGATAATAAATGGAAAAACCTCACATTTAATTCAATCGGCAGAGCGGATCCAATCTCGCTGAATCATAAATTCTTCAAAAACCAATAATCTTCATACCCATCTGGATCTATTAGACCATTGTCTCAATCATCGGGTTCGATCGGACACAATTTTATGCTTCTCGGGCTCGAAGGTACCAAATGTTATGGACAAACTTCTGATAGAATGGACTGTAATATATTATATTAAAATCTTCTTGTATTCAGCTTCAAAAATAATTACAATTGCTAAAAATGTGATTTATAATTATGACAATCAATCTAATAATTTTAATGACAATCTGACAAATATATGTTGTGTATTTTTGATGCTTGTTTTTTCCCGTCATTGAGCAAGGGCGGAACTGTCTATCCAATAATAAATAATACTTTTCGTCCAGGTTTCTTGGCATTAAATTTTACATCGATACTCACATCGATATTCGATACAGATACACACATCGATACAGACATCGATATTCATAAATATCTAATTTTATCATCTGGCTAACAACTTAGCTTACTTCAGGATATGTGAAGAAACTGTGAAAAGAGAATAGAGCAAGCCAGAATATCATTTAAGAAGATGCAAAATAGATATATTTATGTACAGACTTTTTATCAAACCCGTCCTCACTTACGCGTCAGAAACGTGGATGATGACAAAAAGCGAAAGAGGAGTGTTGATTCTATTTATAAAAATTTTGGCAGAAGGGCTAGTGATTCCCTAAGGGTGTTAATTACGTTTAGGGAACCAGTAAAGTTTGTTACTTTTCAGGATAAGGAACCTGCAAAAAAAAGGCGTATCGGCAGGTCGTGAAAACAAACAAGTTTACCAAAAACTCGGAGAAGAGGTTGTCGGGTTGGAGAAGAGCTATTGAAAACACTTAAAAGTTAGCAGGTCGATAAAGGAGTATATGTAGTTGGGAGGAACATGAATAGTTGTGAACATCGAATTTTTTAGATAAAAACTAGGACTAGTGGGAGAATTTAAATATCTTCGCTCCTATATAACGGAAAATGAGAATCTCGATCAAGAAATTTTCCACAGAATATAGGCTGGTTGGCAGTGGTTGGTTTAATTGGAAGCGAATGAGGAGCGGAGTACTATGTGTTCGAAAAATACATTCGAACCGCTAAGGGGAATGATATACAATAGTATGTTGAGGCCTGCCTTGGTGTAGGACGGTGAAGCCTGCCAGGTGAAGCTATAGCCTATAAAGAAGATTCAGGAAAAAAAAATGTGTGTGTACTTTGTACGCACGTAAGAAGTTATACTTCTGTTATAGATTCCAACGAAATGAATATGTACTTTAAACAGTTTATTTATATTTTATTTAAATATTAAACTAATATTAATACTTAGGTACTACTTTCCAAAAATGTTTAATAAAACAATACCAAAAATTAAAAAAATTAAAGAATAAAACACACACAAACACATTGAAAAATGCCACAAAGAAATAATTTCTGAACAATAATTGTTGGCAAAAATTTTAACTAAATACGCATTTTCCAAAATAAATTATACAACAAATATACTTACAATCATAAAATGTTTAAAAAAAATAAAAAATAAAAACATGCATTGGGATTCGAACCCGCGTTTATTCGGGTGCTTAGGATTTGAATTCGAATCCTTTACTCATTTTGCCACCTACACGTACCTGTCATGTGCGAAGATAGGCCAACTGAACGTTTTACTGTTTGACAGTTCTGAATTGAATCAAATTAGTTTGATTTTTGTGGAATTAAAATATTAAAATTCAACAAAACATAGAGTAAGAAAACAATATATTAGATGAATATTGGTAGAAATTATATTGGTAATCAATTTATGTAAATCAAAGCATTACCTACTAGATAGGTACATACATTTTCCAAATAGAGAAGTACCTATGTAATTTTTTATTACAATACTGAAACATTTACAATAATTGCGTACGTTTTGCTTTTAAAAACTATTTAAAAAGTCACTACAATTATATACTTGCTTTTTCTCTGTCCTTACAACAATAAAAACTAATATACACAACATTTCTTTACCCATAACCGACATATTGAAGAATTGTTGACAGGTCATTGTAATTACCCAATCAGAGCCCGTATAACGTATGAGCTGCGCTCAGGACCAAGACTTTTGATGAATTCGCGCACATATAGATTTACTCCCAATGCACCTAAAGAAGTATAACTTCAAAAAGATGGAGGTAACTGAAATAGAAATGTTATGGTGGATGTTGGGTAAGACTAAAAGGGGCAGGATTATTAACGAGTTCATTAGGTAAAGAGGTGGGGTAACTACTGTTTTAAAAGAGGTTCAAGAACAAAGGCTGAAATGGTTTAGTCACGTTAGACGTACAATTGAGAACTATTTGGGAGGAACCATAGAGCTTTCGGAAGTTGAAGAAAAGAGAGGTACAAGAAAACCGAGGAGAAGATTGACGGACTATGTGGCAGAGCAGAACTAGAGTTCAATTGCTAGTTACTGTCAGTACTGTCCGTGACAAAAGCAGCCCACGTGTCCGGGGCTGGGAGTCGTGTGGTGACATATTAAATCCAGGAATATTTTAAACATTACTTTAATTTTAACATAATAATGTAAACATTTTACAACTGTATGATATTGAAAGGGTTTTCACCCACATCTATCGGTGGCTCAAGCAAGTCATTAATTTGTAAAATGCACTGATGATAAAATTGTTATTCCAAAAACTTTCATTAGTACATTCATTCAAGCAATTCACCTCGCATTTCTAAAGGCCTTCATGAATTTGTTGAAATTTTGAGAGTAGCTCAAAAGCACTGGCGAAGCGTCCATGTAACCATTGTTACCATTGGTAACAGTTAAAATTTGTAAATAAATATTTTATGACTACTATGAAATAATTCCATTTATATTTTTTAAAAATAGAAATATTTGTTAATAGTATCTACCTAATTCAGTAAAATAGCCAACTAGACGCACGAAAATATCAGCGAGTTTATGTAAAATCGGTTGCACGTTATTATAATACGCCCTTACCACAGTATAAAGAGGTTCCATATTTATTATACTGTGCGCCGCGCCGTTTACCACTTCTGTGAGTGGCAACGATAGTAGGATCTTTGACTGGATCGTCTCTGAAAATTTTGCGGGGACGATGGCTCTGAAACCGCGTATTGGTGTTACCAAATTTTAATTTGGTGACGCTAGGTAGGGCCGGTGTCTATCGGGACAGAAAATACCGACCGTAAGAATATCAGACTTAATAAATGCAATTTTAATTATTATTATAATTATAGGTAATAATTATAATTCCATTTATGAAGTCTGTTATTTTTAGGGCCGGTATTTTCTCAATTAAACTCCGGTTAGTTAACCGTACCGGCTCTTTGGATTCGATTATTGCATAATATGCATTATTAATTATTAGTTTATAACTCGTAACTGTACTTGCTTATTATACAGATAATATATCTATACCTTTTTATCCTATATAAATCATATTAATCGATTTTAATTACTTGTCGAAATATATTAATTAACAACAACATTATTATAATATGACATATAATAATATTGATTATACAGTACATTGTAGTGTATAATCAATAAAATAAAAATTATTTAATATTTTAGGCTAAAAATGACAAATGAATGTACTGATTAGTATACTAATTATACAATTTGGATTTTTTAATAAAGTATAAAGGTGATATAATACATATTTTACCTAAAAACAACAAATATGTTTTTACTTTGTAGATACTTTATATAATTTCTTAAATTTTTAATTTTTTAATTTTATTTCATCTATTTTTATAATAGACCTGGATCGCGCGTACCAAAAAAAAGTTGATTAATAGCAAGCTGAAAATTCACGGTGTCTAGTCGAACAAACTTTGATGTATGGGAACACTGTATATACAAAAATATTTATAAAATATATTATATATATAGATAATATATAATATATCTGGTATATATTTAATATCTGGTTTTGGTAACACTTTAGAAAAAGTCACGCGCCGCCACTGCTCAAAAGTGATGCAAGTAACAAACCTGACTTGTTGCCAATGTATGCGCTTTCTTCCCGGGGGTGAATGCCACCCTTTCTCGGGGGTGGAAATTTAAAAGAGAATTGAATTTTATGAAGAAAATGTAGAATAAAATTTTTTACTTAACTTAACCCATTAATGCCCACCGCCAAAAGGGAAACTAAAAATACCTAAATTCTTTAGGAGTTGCTTTTAATTACGATCATAATTATATAAAAAATATTTTGTACATTTTTTTAATTTGGTTTTTGAAAAAAAATGGTGTACCCAAGCAGGTACACTGGGACAATCAGTATAAAATATATAAAATATAGTCCAGTCGGGTTAGACGAATAACAGGCCTAACCTTGCATTAGGAGCTGCCCCAAATTTTTTTTTTGTAATCTTTAGGGAGGATCAATATTAGTATAAATTTAAAATCTCGACTGAACTCCACCGTTGCGTTAGCCGCCATCTTGATTTTAAACGAGAACTGTTTTTGCTCAATATCTCCGCCATTTTCAATTTTTTGACAAAAAGTGTAGAAACTGAAATTGTTGAAAATGCGATTTTCTATAATTTCATTTATTGTAATTTTTTTCGTGCGGTCGATATTTTCCGAGTTATGAGGGGAAAATAGTGAGAGTTGGAGCATAATTATTGAATTATTGAATTATCTCGTTTATTATTAGTTGTACAACAAATATCTACCCACACAAAAATAAAGAGAATTAAATTCTACACAATTTTGACCTCCTTCATTTTTTTGCTAAAATTAATATTTAAGGTAGTACGTATGCGGTAATGGCGCGAGCGTAAGACCGGATTGATTTTATAGCAATTGTTTTTGTTCAATATCTACGCCATTTTCAACTAAAATTGTTCAAAATATAATTTCCTACAATTTCTTTTTAACTTTTTTTTCATGCGGTTGATATTTTCCGAGTTACATGGGAAAATGGTAAAAAGTGGTGGGGGGAGCATAATTATTGAATTGAATTTTGTTTCCGAGCTCCCTCAAATTTTATAATTCTATCCTTAAGGAGAGATCAATAGTAGTGTAAATTTAAAATCTCGACTGAATTCCGCGGTTGCATTAGCCGCCATATTGATTTTAAATGAGAACTGTTGTTGCTTAATATCTCCGCCATTTTCAACCTTTCGACATAAATGGTGGGAAAGAAAATTGTTGGAAATTTCCTACAATTTATTTGGCACAATTTTTTTATACGATCAATATTCTCCGAGGTAAGGGGGAAAATAATGGAAGCGGAAGGGAAGCATAATTATTGAATTGTCTCATTTATTATTAACTTTACGACATAATTGTACCTGAACAAAAATAAAGAGAATATTATATTTTATAAAATTTTTGAAACTTCCAATGAAACATCAACCAAACTAAGTATATAAAAGACATAAAAAGACATTATGTGTATTAAGTTCATTTAATTTTATTAACTAGCGGGTTTTATTGGTTGAATTTGTCTGTCGATATTTTAAGTTTTATGTCAGCTAATATATCGTGATGTTTCAACAATTTTTTTTTTAATTTTGGACCCTGTTGGGGGGAATTGTCCCGTTTCCCCCCCTTGTAGACCCGCCACTGGTTCCCTCGAAAAATTGTAGTAAATCGTAATTGCAACAATTTCAGTTCTTACACTTTTGTCGAAAAGTTGAAAATGGCGGAGATATTGAACAAAAACCATTGCTACAAAATCAATCAGGTCTTACGCTCGCACTTTTACCACATACGTACTACCTTAAATATTGATTTTATCAAAAAAATGAACGGCACCAAAATTGTACAAAATTTAATTCTCTTCATTTTTGTATAGATATATATTTGTTGTAAAACTAATAATAAACGAGATAATTCAATAATTCAATAACTATGCTACAACTGTCACTATTTTCCCCTCATAACTCGGAAAATATCGACCGCACGAAAAAAATTATAATAAATGAAATTATAGAAAATGGCATTTTAAACAATTTCAGTTTTTACACTTTTTGTCAAAAAATTGAAAATGGCGGAGATATTGAGCAAAAACGGTTCTTGTTTAAAATCAAGATGGCGGCTAACACAACGGTGGAATTCAGTCGAGATTTTAAATTTATGCTAATATTGTCCCTCCCTAAAGATTAGGAAAAAAAATTGAAGGCACTCGTGGGAGTGCCGACAGAAGTGAAAACTTTTTACAGTAAATAAATTACGAGCTCAATCCTTTTTCCGCATCCAAAAAGAAGTGCTATACATATATATCATATACGCGATGCGTATGCTCTATGCTATTTATGTATACATACACGGAATTTATATACGTACAAAATTTATTTCGTCGAAGCGATGACGTTCCCTAATTTAATACTTTTTCCCCATCCAAAAAGTACACAACGTCTCTCAAGAAGTTTTCACTTCAAATATTTATTTCGTCGAAGCGATGATGGTCGCGATGACGGTCGCTAATTTAATACTTTTTCCCATTTAAAAAGTGCACGACGTCCCTGAAGAAATTTTCAATTCAAAAATGTATTTCGTCGAAGCGATGACGGTCGCTAATATAATATTTTTCCACATCCATGAAATATGACGGTCCCTAATTTAGTAATTTATCCCCATCCAAAAAGTGCACAACGTCCCTAAAGAAATTTTTGACTTCAAACATTTATTTTGTCGAAGCGATAAAGGTCGCTAATTTAATATTTTTCCCCATCCAAAAAGTGCACAACGTCCCTCAAGAAGTTTCCACTTCAAAAATTGATATCATCGAAACGACGACGATCGCTAATTTAATACTTTTTTCCATCGAAAAAGTGCACAACGTCCCTAAAGAAGTTTCACTTCAAATATTTATTTCGTCGAAGCGATGACGGTCTCTAATTCAATACTTTTCCCCCATCCAAAAAGTGCACAACGTCCCTCAAGAAGTTTTCACTTTACAAATTTATTTCATCGAAGCGATGACGGTCGTGATGACGGTCGATAATTTAATACTTTTTTCCATCCAAAAAGAGCACAACGTCTCTAAAGAAGTTTTCACTTCAAATGTTTATTTCGTCGAAGCGATGACGGTCGCTTATTTATTACTTTCTCCCCATTCAAATTTAATAATATTTCCCCATCCAAAAAGTGCACAACGTCCCTAAAGAAGTTTTCACTTCAAAAATTTATTTGGCAGAAGCGATGACGGTCGCTAATTCAATACTTCTTCCCCATCTAAAAAGTGCACAACGTCCCCAAAAGAAGTTTTTACTTTAAAAATTTATTTTGCCGAAGAGATGATGGTCGCGATGAGGTTCGCTAGTTCAATACTTTTTCCCTATCTAAAAAGTGCACAACGTGTCTAAAGAAATTTTCACTTCAAAAAATTATTTCGTCGAAACGATGACGGTCGCTAATTTAATACTTTTTCCCATCCAAAAAGTGCACAACGTCCCTAAAGAAGTTTTAACTTCAATACATATACGTACAAAATATTTATTTTGCCGAAGAGATGACGGTCGCGATGACGGTCGCGAAATAAATCCTTTTTTTCTATCGAAAAATAGGTTTTACATTTATTTTAAATTTAAATACTTCTATACAATTTATGTATAGATACACATAATATAGAAAAGTACAAAATTTATTTCGTCGAAGAGATGACGGTCGCTATGACGGTCGCGAAATAGATCCTTTTTTACCATCCAAAAATAGGTTTCACATTTATTTTAAATTTTAATACTTCAACACAATTTATATATACATACACATAAAATATATATATATGTACCTACAAAATTTATTTCGCCGAAGAGATGACGGTCGCTATGATGGTCGCGAAATTAATCTTTTTTCCCCATCGTAAAATAGGTTTTATATTTATTTTAAATTTAATATTTCTATACAATTTATATATACATACACATAATAAATTAATATATACCGGGTGGTGAATTGGAAAGCGGGCCATAGGAAACTCAATGTTAAATTCTAAACTGTTGAATTCTTCCTTCCCTAATTATTTTACATCAAAAGTCATAAGAAACTATTTGTAGAGAATTGAAATCTGTATTGAAAACAACTGTTAATATTGTTCTACGAACAATAATTATTCAAAATTTTGTAAAAATATAATACATTTTTCAGAGTAATACGCCAAAGTTAGGCCACACGCAATACCATAATGTGTATAAGGTTGCATTTGTTGACAATAAATTTATTATATTAACAATTTGAACTGTCAATTTTTTTATTTATTTTATCACTTACTGTTTAAAACACAATAAAGTTGATAAGATACCTTTAGTTAAGAAGTATTAATAATAAAGATATCTTCTTCAGTCAATAATGTGCTCACTGTCAGTTAAATAGTAACGTGTGGCCTAACATGCCCACACATACCTACTGCGGTAAATACATTATACTTTTTCAAAATTTTGGAATGTGTTTAAATCGTAGAACAATTGTAACTTCTGTTTCTAATACAGATTTCAATCCTCTACAAATAACTTCTCATGACTTTTGATGTAACATAATTAGGGAAGCAGAAATTCAACAGTTTAGAAATTTACATTGAGTATCCTATGGCCCGTTTTCCGATTCACCACCCTGTATACAAAATTTATTTCACCGAAGAGATGACGGTCGCTATGATGGTCGCGAAATTAATCTTTTTTCCCCATCGTAAAATAGGTTTTACATTTATTATAAATTTATGTTGTTCTGAAGCTATTTCCTTGTGGCATTTTTATGATTAATTATTTATATGGGAAATAAGCCACAATTAAAATGAAAAAAATAATTTTATTAACGTTTCGACGCCCAAATCGGGTGCCGTTGTCAAAATACAAAATACTACTAATGGAAACAAAAATGTTGTTGCTTAGTAAAAAAATTCTTCTAATAATTTATTTAATTTGACTCATTTATATCGGCAATTCAGATACATATGATACATTTTAAAGTAGAAGACTTTAAAATGATATTGCCAATATTTATGAGTTGCGTTCCTGGGACGACTTTACTGAAAGATAGTTCATTCGATTACATGAAATCAACCCCAACTCAAGAATATCCGTCACAAAAAAAAATCATAGCATGTGATCTGTCTTTAAAAAGACAACCACATGCAACGGTGACATTAAAATTCTAGTGTTAGAGATCTCATAATAAATCACGAGGGAAAACCAGGAAAAACCTCGTGATACTATCCCGACATCGTAAGTATTTGGTCTTAAATTTAAATTACTCTCAAAATTAATACCAAATTCTGACTTTACTATAATTTTGTTTAAATTATAAATAATATCAATAATATATGGATATATAAGTAATACTAAAATATAAAATATGTACTAACTCGATTATTGACTTATTAATTGTGGTATTTTCTTTCTATTGACTTCCTCTTTCAGTATGGGTATCCACATCCTACTGCAATCCTACCAGCGGATAAAGGCAATGCAACTGTAATAATGAATAAAATACAATATGAGGACAAAATTACAGATCTAATTACAAATGGACCTTATACCAAATTAACGAAGGATCCAACGAAAACACTGGAGAACAAAATCTATAGAACTTTATTCAAATTTAAAAATGATCTAACATACTATCAAAGAAAATTAATGACACCTCATTACAGTAAGTCACCACATTTTTATGGAGTGCCGAAAATTCATAAAGCGAACATACCACTTAGACCCATTTGTAGTACCATCAGTTCTCCTTGTAGTGAACTATAAAAATTTTTATTAAACATTATAAAACCATTTGCTAATAATGATGACACATTTATAAAAAATACAAAACATTTTTTAAACAAATTATCAACTATTGAGTTTAATCCAAATAATACTTTAGTAAGTTTTGACATAAACAGTTTATTTACAAATGTGCCATTAGATAAAACTTTTATGATACATTGACAAATAGGACAAAACTAAATGTATCAGCTATAATGGAGTTATTGACATTATGTACTAATAATACCTATTTTCAACTAAATAATGAATTTTATAAACAAAATTTTGGTCTAGCAATGGGCTCCTCTTTATCTCCATTATTGGCTAATATATTTATGGAGGATTTCGAAACTAATATCATTTCTAAACAAAATTTAAAACCCACTGTATGGTGGAGATATGTAGATGATGTGTTTTCAATATGGCCTCATAGATCAGAATTGTTGGATACATTCCTGAATATTATAAACGATCAAGAAGAGACAATAAAATTTACAATGGAAAAGGAATATAATAACACCCTGCCTTTCCTCGATGTTTTAGTCTCAAAGAAGGATACTGGATATGAGACTCAAGTGTATAGAAAACCAACACATACCAACAGATATCTCAATTACAAATCAAATCACAACATCAGCGTTAAAAAGGGAATCATAAAATCCTTATATGATAGAGCCAAAATTACTTGTTCTAACGAAAATTCATTTTTAGAAGAAAAACAATTCTTAACATCTGTTTTATTAAAAAATGATTATCCTTTATCGTTTATAAATAAGGAATTGTCAAGATTGGATCGAATGGAACAGAACAACATAGAACGGGATCCTACAACATTCACAAGAAATAATACGAGGAAAATATCAATACCATACATAAAAGGACTATCCGAGAAACTTAAAACAATAGGAAATAAATTCAACATTTCAACAACATTCAAAACAAACAACACATTGAGATATATTCTATCTAAGACTAAACCTAACAATGAACAAGAAAGGACAAAGAATTGTATTTATAAAATACCTTGTGAATGCGAACAGTTTTATATAGGTGAAACATCAAGACCATTAAACGTTAGAATAAGTGAACATCAATCTTATATTAAAAATAGAGAGTTTGATAGATCTCAAATATGTCAACACGCATGGGATAATGAACATAGAATTCAGTGGAGAGATTCAAGTATAGTCCTGAAAGAAACAGATAGTAAAAAGAGAAAAATCAAAGAAGCGGCTCTAATTATGCTAAACGAAACCAATTGTGTCGCAAATTCCTCGGTGGAATGCAGTAGGATGTGGATACCCATACTGAAAGAGGAAGTCAATAGAAAGAAAATACCACAATTAATAAGTCAATAGTCGAGTTAGTACATATTTTATATTTTAGTATTACTTATATATCCATATATTATTGATATTATTTATAATTTAAACAAAATTATAGTAAAGTCAGAATTTGGTATTAATTTTGAGAGTAATTTAAATTTAAGACCAAATACTTACGATGTCGGGATAGTATCACGAGGTTTTTCCTGGTTTTCCCTCGTGATTTATTATGAGATCTCTAACACTAGAATTTTAATGTCACCGTTGCATGTGGTTGTCTTTTTAAAGACAGATCACATGCTATGATTTTTTTTGTGACGGATATTCTTGAGTTGGGGTTGATTTCATGTAATCGAATGAACTATCTTTCAGTAAAGTCGTCCCAGGAACGCAACTCATAAATATTGGCAATATTATTTTAAAGTCTTCTACTTTAAAATGTATCATATGTATCTGAATTGCCGATATAAATGAGTCAAATTAAATAAATTATTAGAAGAATTTTTTTACTAAGCAACAATATTTTTGTTTCCATTAGTAGTATTTTGTATTTTGACAACGGCACCCGATTTGGGCGTCGAAACGTTAATAAAATTATTTTTTTCATTTTAATTGTGGCTTATTTCCCATATAAATAATTAATCATTATAAATTTAAATACGTCTACACAATGTATATATACATACACATAATATATAGCATGAGCGATGACGGTCGCAATGACGGTCGCGATGAGGGTCGCGATGACGGTCGCGAATTCAATGCTTTTTCCCCTATCCAAAGAAAGTGCACAACGTGCCTAAAGAAGTTTTCACATCAATAAAATTTGGGGCAGCTCCTAATGCAAGGTCAAATGCTATCCCTACTTTGCTAATATAATTATATATAACCAGTAGAATTTATGAACATAAAAATGCATACAGACCAAGGAAACATTTATTAAAAATACATACATATACATAAAAAACACATAATTAATTATGAGTGAAATATTTTGAAACACTCTCTCTACTCAGTGCAAAGAGTTACATTGCATTTTTCACACATCCATCTAACTCTCATGTGGCATTGGCGACATCTTCGAGGGTTCGTGGTTCTTTTAGGAAAATGGCCATTAGGAGTATCCAGTATACTCTTTGGCAGCGAACCAGATGGTTTGATAGATGTGGATCGTCTTTGTATGGCTTTGTTGAAAGCTCTGCAGTAATGGCGGGCAATATTTCTTTGAAATAGTAGCAAATCTATTTTGTCATTTTCATTTGTAATTCTATATAGTTTCCACGCATTGACAACCGTCACATTTATCATATGGGTAAAGAGTACCCACCACCATTTGGTTCCATGTATGCCGATTCTGTAATTATTTACTCCTTGATCGAGTAAGTCCACACCCCCATTGATAAATTGTAGGATTTGAATAACTGAGGTTGTGACACTGCTACTTTTTCTTTTTGTTTTGCACACTAACGCTTCACTTGTGCAAGGGGCTCTACGGTATCGTAATTGGTACCCATGGTTACAACACTGTTGTCGTTCCATCTTACAAATAATATAGCACTTTCTTCATCGTAGCAATGATCATAATATCCACGATCTTTTCTCTTCATGTCTTTGCCGTAAATAAGAGGACATTTTTTGATACGATTATCACGAACAGTGCCCGTAGCTCTGATACTTTTTTATTTCAATGTCACTAAAAGTCCATAACTCGCAAAATAGTTATTGAAAAATATTATGTGATCAGTTGAAACTGTAATAATACTCAGGAGGTCTAAAACAACTTGTGATCCTAGAGGCAGTTTAGACTTTTTCGGTTTCATTTGTTCTTCGTTAGCTGAAGGCTTAGCTCCGCAGTACGTATCAAAAGCATAACAGTAGCCAGTAGAACTGCACAACATCCAATCCTTGTAGCCAAAACGTACGGACTTTGATTTGATGAATTGCTTCTCCGAATGATGACCAAAGTATTTCACCATTACCTCATCGATGAATAAATTTTTATGAAAAATGCCCCATTGTTGAAACTTAGCATTCAGTAAATCCATAAGCGGTCGTAGTTTACACATTTTATCAATTTTGTTGAGTTTAGTATTGTCTGCCAAATGTATATACTTTCTAATTTCTGTAAACATATTTCTGCTCATTGCGTTGGAAATAAATGGAACATTCAGATCTTCATCCAAATTCCAATACATCCTTTCACGGGGTAATTTATGGTACCCGGTAAAAAGAAGAATTCCAACAAAAATTTTGATCTCATCTTTTGTAATTATAAAATGATGATTATTGAAGGCTGCTGCGTACAGATTGGTTTGCTCTACAATATGATTTATAACTTCATCATCAAATAACTTTTCAAAAACTTGTAATGTAGTTAGTTCTGCAAGCTCAGCTTTTACCTTTTCCATTCGTTTATAGCTTCCATTGGTACCATTCATGCTCGTATTCACTGTTTTACGACACCATTTGGGATCTCCGGGCTTCTTCAGTAAGTTCTTTTTTGGAAGTTTGTTAGCTGTCAGTTCCCTCTTTGATGATTTTATTCGTTTGGACAATGGAATGTCATCATCTGTTTCATCCGGGTCATTTCTATTATCAAAATCATCGTAGTTAGGATCATCCTCATCTTCGGACTCGTCAATAATAACTTCAAGTTCTCCAGGAACATCGTTAGGCATTTGGGTTGTTATCAAATCATCTTCATCAAACTCCTCCTCATCCGTTTGGTAGTCAACATTTGGTGAAATTATTACCAGATCTATTTCAGCACTATTGGTAATCTCTACCCTTTCAATATCATTTACAGCTGCTGCAAGCGTTTGATACCTTTTTCCATAAAATGCAGACGTGGTTATTTCAGGAAGACTCATCGTAGAATTTCAGACCTAAAAAATGTATATTATATTGTATACCCTTTTGCCCAATGTACCTAAGCAGGTACAAAGAAGTTTAGTTTGTTAAATCTCCGAGGTAAAACAAATATGTGATAAAATTATACACACACCGGCAAAATTAGCCGAACACGTTAAAAATGGGACATGTTTGATGTCTCGTATTTCATAAACCAGTGATCCGATTTGAGTGATTCTTTTAGTATGTTATAGCCTTATTATTTAAGAATATCGTTGTAATAATATTGTTGCTATACAGGTAAATACCATTTTATACCGGGTGTACAAATCATACTGTGTTTTTTTCTTAAAGTTTGGAACACCCTGTGGAATATTCTAGCATATGTAAAATATTAGAATTAATACTCGATTGTAGACTTAGGCTTGCTTAATATTTTCCTTTTCGATTCATTTACTTATGTGAGATTTATTTATTTATTTATTTATATATATTTACGAGCAAAGCTCATTACAATAAAACATTACAGAAGATATGAAGAACTAACAAAATATTACAAATATACGTAAAATACAATAAGATACAATAAACACTACGACAATAAAGCAAGTCAAAAAGTAAAAATAACAGGTAAAGATATATAATCACAAGTTTAAAATATTCAAGAACATAAAACTAGAGGGTGCAATCCTTTAGCGTTTTTAAAAATCGCGAACTATCCGCAAAGAAATCCACACAATTGGAGCAAGCATTTGCCTGTCTAGAAACCCTCGAGATGAAAGAATTTGCAGTGAAGTTAGTTCTGCTGATGGGAGTATGAAACGTAGATCTTGAACGTGTGATTCTGGAGGGAATATGTAAACCTACTTCCTCAAGGAGCTCAGGGCAGTCGTGAATTGAATTTATAATATTATACAACATGTACATGTCCTTCTTTTTCCGTCTGCTTGATAAGGTGTCAATGTTAAGTTCTAGTTCAAGATCCATATAATTCCAGTCTCTACGGTTTGTTTTGAATGCGACGAACCTAAGGAATAGGTGCTGGATCCTTTCAATCTTACAGTTGTATGTCTCATAGGCGGGTGACCAGACGCAAGATGCATATTCCACGATTGGCCTCACCATTGCACAGTACAACAGTTTAAACGATCTCAACTGCTTAAAGTCTTGGGAGCATCTTTTAATAAAACCTAACAGTTGAAGCGATTTTGAGATGATATTGCTTATATGAATATTGAAAGATAGTCCAGAGTCAAGTGTAACACCAAGATCTTTTATGGATGTGACTGTTGTGATATTTATATCACCTATTTTGTAAGTGAAAGAGATAGGACTTTTCGAACGCGTGAATGAAATGTGAAAACATTTGCAGGAGTTGAGAACCATGTCATTGTTGCTGCACCATTCATTCAACCGATTCAAATCGGACTGAAGATAATAAAAAAGTTATGTGCGTTAACAGCTATCCATGTTTTTCATCAATAAATCCTCATAGTAGGGGAGGAAAGTATATTAAATTTGCGCAGTTACTCGAGCGTTATGGGTACCTATTGGATTGTGAAGAGTATGTGCTAAAATCAGAAAAAGGTTAAGTTAAGTTTTCCATAAAGTGGGGGAATTTTCATTTTTTAATTAAATTTTCCATTTGAAACAATCATTTTTCTCCGATTATACCGCTATCTATCCATAATTCGAAAAAATATGTCGAATAAAAGTTGCTTATTTTTACGTAAAGAATCCAAATCTGCAATAAAAATTGGGGGCTCCTATTTACGATTTTAAATTAAATCCCCCACCCCACCTCCGTGGGGCTCGTGACACCCCACGGAGAGGGGTGGGGGGTAAATTAAAAATTATAAATACGAACCCTGCGATATTTTGCGAAATGAACATCAGATCGTAAAACTCATAAAAATCTACCGAATGGCACCAAACACGACCCCCCACGGATGTGGGGTGGGGGTTACATTAAAATATTAAATAGGAGCCCCCAATTTTTATTGCAGATTTGGATCCTTGACGTAAAAATAAGCAATTTTTATTCGCAACATTTTTTCCTATTATGGATAAATGGCGCTGTAATCGAAAAAAAAACGATTGGTGGAAATGTAAATTAAATTGAAAAATGGAGAGTCCCACACTTTATGAAAAACTTAACTTAACTTTTTTTGGTTGTAGCACCCACTCTTCACAATCCAACATAAGCAAATGAATCAAAAAAGAAAATGTTAAGAAAGCATAATTCTACAATTGAGTTTTAATTGTAATATTTTATATATGCTGCAATATTCTACAGGGTGTTCCGAACTTTAAGAAAAAACACAGTATGCTTGTTACACCCGGTATAAAATGAGATTTACCTGTCTAGCAACAATATTATTACACCGATATTCTTAAATACGAAGGCTATAACATACTAAAAGAATCACTCAAATCGGACCACTGGTTTATGAAATACCAGACATCAAACATGTCCCATTTTTAACGTGTTCGGCTAATTTTGCCGGTGTGTGTATTCACTCAATATTCTTACACATATATATATAATAAAACAAATTTCAGGCATGCAACAAAATAAATTCATGAATACAGAACGTTATTGACAAAAATGTTTACGTATCACAATTTAACCTCAAATCACAACGGCAATGGCTTTTTCAAAGTGCTGTATCTTAAAACCACGCGAAAAAATACAGTAATCTGTTACACCGTCTGAAAGATAAAACTATGCAGAAACGTCTTGTGTCCTAGATATTGAGATTTTCAACCATATATGGCGTCAGCGTCAGCAGAAAATTATATTTGCCGTACCCTTGCAGGTACGCTGGGCGTTAATGGGTTAAGAATTTCTGAGTTATTCGCGATTGAAGATTCCAAATAAAAACACGTTTTTCAATAGTTTTTCGTGAATAACACGAAAATTACGCATTTTCAGGAAAAAATTATTCTTATTAAAATTGAGGCTTATAAAAAAACAAAGAAACTAGTCAGTTTTAATTAAATTTTTTAGATAATGTTAAGCAATTTATGTCATTGAAAACGAATTTTTTGTTTTTCGTAAATTTATGCAAAGATTTGAGCTCAAATTAATAGTTAAGCAAACGATTAATTTTTCATAGAAAATGTTAACAAACAGTATTTAAGTAATTTTTATACCTTCAAAATAAGCTTTGACAAAATCCTCTAGCATGACAATTAAGCGAGTTATGACGAAAATTAGTCAAATACCTCGAATTTATAAAAGAAAAAATGACGGTAAAATGTCTGCCATGTGCGTCAAAATTAATGTTAATCGTAGCCCGTGTAAAATTGATTTTATTTATGTTCCGACCACAGACCATACATACTCATAGACGTTTCACGTAAATTGTCAAGGTCAAGACAGCAAATTAGTTACCATTCCAATCCAGAGATGTCGCTGTCAGTCAATCCTCTTGTCATATTTAACAACTGACAGTTGACAATTAAATTAATTTGTCATTTACTTTTTATTTTACAGTTTGTGGCTTAATTATTTTATTATAATGGTGTTACGTTTTTAATTAGATTTAATCACAATTTTAATCAATTGTATTAACCTCCTCTCCGTTTTTATGAGTAGAATTTTTAGTTTACATTGATCATCCCGTGTTGTGTTTCTCCACATTTAAAAAAACAATATAATAGATCCTGAAACAGTTTATTCCAATAGACAAGTGTGTCATCAACATTTCGGGCCTATATATTTTTGGAAGTTTGTAAAAGATTATAAAGGTATTTATCTAAACAATCATCCTACAAGATTCTTTCAAAAATTTTCATTCAACTCAATATTACACATCAGTGCTTTCACGTGACACATGGCGGTAGTGTTTAGCATTTTGAAAACAAATTGGAATATTTGAAGTTTTCAGTAAAACATTGAATAAAACATTGAATTATCTTTCTGTTGTTTTAATTTCCTGCGAAATTTCATCAAAAATTCGCAAAATTTATAATGTGAAATTCTCACATAACTAAAATTTGTCAATTTAGTTCCCATTCCAATCAAGAGATGGCGTTAATTCGATCCGAAAGATTAACATGGCCGTGAAACGTCTATGAGTATGTATGGTTTGTGGTTCCGACATAGTCCTGTCGCCAGGGGGGGTACAACGGCCTTCTTAATTCAGATGGACTTACCCAAGTTTTTTTTATGTATTTTGGCCCGTAGAACACGAATTTTTTGGGTAACAGTTGATCCCGATGTCGATAAGATTGTTATAAACAAAGAAGTTGAGGAATTACATAACAGCGATTTCTCGCAAAACAAAACAATTTTTTGTATTTTTTGAGCCATTCTAACCAAAAAATGTTCCTACAAGTTTTTTCGTAGGATGCATAGTTTTCGAGATAAACGCGGTTGAACTTTCAAAAAATCGAAAAATTGCAATTTTTGAACCCGAATAACTTTTGAATAAAAAATAAAATAGCAATTCTGCTTACCGCCTTTAAAAGTTTAAGTCAAATTTTATCTGTTTTGAATATTTGCATTGCTAATAATTTATTCTTCGATTGTTAAAAAAAGCTATAAACACATAGTGTTTCCCGTGCCTAATACATGCGTTTTAACGCATGCTACGTAGAAATAGCCCCGCTTGCACTTTTACCTCCTCTAGCTACTCAGCACTTTTACCTCCTCTAGCTACTCAGCACTTTTACCTCCTCTAGCTACTCATTCGATTGTAAATGAGAAATCATTGAAAACATCACTCAAGCACTACGTGTTTATAGCTTTGTTTTAACAATAAAATAATAAATTTGTAGCAATACGAATAATTAAAACCGATATAATTTGACTTGAACTTTCAAATGCGGTAAGCAGAATTGCTATTTTATTTTGTAATCAAAAGTTATTCGGGTTCAAAAATTGCAATTTTTCGATTTTTTGAAAGTTCAACCGCGTTTATCTCGAAAACTATGCATCCTACGAAAAAAATTGTAGGAACATTTTTTGGTTAGAATGGCCCAAAAAATACAAAAAAATGTTTTCTTTTGCAAGAAATCGGTGTTATGTGATTCCTCAACTTCTTGGTTTATAACAATCTTATCGACATCCGGATCAACTGCTACCCAAAAAATTCGTGTTCTACAGGTCAAAATACATAAAAAAAAACTTGGGTAAGTCCATCTGAATACAGGAGGCCGTTGTGCTCCCCCTGGCGACAGGACTAACAATACGTTCCAAAAGTTTTAATTATTTAGAACAATTATTACTCAATATCATTATATCATAAGCAACAATTAAGTTTCATTTTCTTAACGAATTCCATTACTTCGAGCTTTCAAAAAGATTTTTCCCCAATTTTTATAAGAAGGGGTAGTTTTTAGGGGTTGATTCAAACTAAAAACTTGAATCAGGTTTTTTATATTTAAATAATATATATTTTTTCTATTTAAAATCGAAAATAAAATGATTTGATAATCTCAACCATTTTTTAATAACTTTATGAGGGGTAGTTTTTAAGGGTAGTTACATATAAAAATATCTAACTATTAGTTACATTGTAGAAAAATAACAAAAATTAACATGTTTAAACATATTGATGTCTATAACTGCTTCCATTTATTAATTTTCAATTTCTTCCCAAGTTTCATTGTTAGGGGTGGTATTTGGTGGTTGTTTTAATAAAAAAAATTAAGTGTCAGATTTCTTGTACTTGAAGGAAATAAATGCTTCCATTACGATCCAAACTAAAAAAATTGAACATATTTTTTAAATATTCTTTATATGAGGGGTTGTTTTTAAGTGGTTGTGAGCTGTAAAATATCGTAATATCAGTGGCGGCTCGTGGCCTTGGAGACAGGGTCGGCAAGGTTTTTTTGTCCCCTCATATAGCTATACCATCAAACTAAAAGGCTTAATTCATCATAGGAGATTTTGTTGTTTTTTGCTTTTTTTTATTTGATGTACTTGACATTCTCTCTTGTTTCATGGTGTTTCGACAATACGTGTTGATTCTTTTGAGACAAGGTAAATCCCGTTTTTTTTAGGCAGAAATTGGTGGTAATAAGAAAATTGATAAACAGTTTGTTGTAATGAATTGCAGTACTTACTACATAGAATTATACATACATATTGTGCAATTTATCCCACTTTCTGAAAATATTTGGACCAGCATAATTTTTAAGTACCTAACTTGTAATAATAAATATCTTGTAAATTCTTTGGCGAACGTAACTTTTTAATTTTAAATCGTCAAAGAGGTCAAAAATTTGCAAATCTTCAAAATTCGAAAAACGAGTATCTATTTGCATATAATAGTAGGTATCCAAAATTTCAAGATATACTTACTCGTTTTTCGAGAATATGTATCATGTCGTTGTCTTTTTTGGGGTGATTCGGAAATATCAAGCGAATCCAAAACGTCACTGCGTATATATTGGAAACTACTATCATTACGAAAATCTCTGAGATTTTGCACCAGCTTTCGTATTCTATTTTTAGAATAAATAATGTCAGTTGACTGATTTTGAACAACAAGGAATATCTTGGGCAAACTCTGTCTTAAAAATATTTAAAAAAATATTGAAAGAGTCATTAGTATTTAATAAAGTTCTCAAACCGATTGCTTCACGGATCGAGGTATCGCCACTTTCAAAATCATCGCCTTCGATAATAAAATCAAAAACTTCCAAAAGCTGTTCACGAAAATCTGCTACAGATACTAAAACTATAAGAGATAATCTGCTTAGATAAAACTAATCGAGATTTAAAATTTCATCGCGTCTGACAAACTGTTCGCTTTTTTTTTCGAAACAAATTTGTTCTAAAGCAGTAATCCGTTTAGGTGAGCTAAACTGGCAAGAAAAGTCGATATTCTTTATTTTTTTACACGTATCATGTAAAACTAAATTCATTATATGCGCATAATAGTGAGTAAATAAAGCTTGTGATGCAATAGTTTTAACTTTTGCCTGGAGACTATTCAATTCACCACTCATCACAGCAACGCCGTCATAAGATTGCCCCAGTTTGCCCTACCAATTTATTTTTGGTATAAAAAAAATTTGAATCTGTTAAAACACCAAAAATATATTCTGCCTTATTGCTTTTACTCACATCTCTAAAACCTAAAAACCTCTCATAAATATTACCACGTAACGCGTATCGAACAAAATAATTGATAATTATGAATGACATGATAATCAGAAGTTTCATCTACTTTCAGTGAAAAGCAAATGGTTTTCTAAATCTCAGATTCAACAACGTTATTCAAAATTTAACTATTTGATTATATGTATTATGTAGTTCATTCTGTATTACGAATACACTTCGAATCAGAAAGTAAATAGGTATTTCTAAAACAATTTTATTAATTCTCTATAATTACTTTGATGTTTAACAAATGCTTCGATCCATCATGTCCACTAAATGATAATTCCTGACAACTTAAAAAAATTACAATATCAATTAAACGACGTAAAACGGCGTGATTATTTTTGACAATTTCTACCGATGCATGCTTCCAAATGAAACACCGACCGGCAGACCTAAATGTGCCGTACTTGGCGCGTAACCTGCCATGCCGTACTTCTATTGCCCACGGAGAAAAGTAATGTTCGCTTCTCGCTTGCTCATCGACTTGTTACGTCGTCGTTGAGTTTTACGTGTAAATTGTCAAGCTACGGATGTTAGGGACGGCTAGCCGAAAAGTCAGATAAATGGCTCGGATCATTGATTTTTTGAGAAGTCTGTTATGCGCAGGGATCACTTAACGCTCGGATTGATCAAATTCTTTTAAAAACCATGAATAAAATTTAGTCTGTATTATCTGATAGATTTTTTTTTATTTCAGAGATACAAATATTTAAAAAATCTATATCTATAAATGGGTGGGTCGGCACTGCCGACCATGCCGACCCTGACCGGCCGCCACTGCGTAATATTAAAGTAATGATTCAAAAAAATGAACATTTAACATATTTGAACATAGTTACAGCCCATTTCCGTTTTAATTCATTAGTTTTCAATTTATTGGAGTAAGGGGTAGTTTTCACCGCTTAAAAATAAAAAGCATACTTTGCGACCAAGTCAGATTTGAAGAGGAGGATAAAATGAACTTAATTCCAAATTTTCAAGAAGATCAATGAAGGCAATTAGAATTGAGAGGTTTAGATCCATTTTAAGCTTGAATGATTGTATTACCTGTGATTAGTACCTTAGGGTTTTATTAAAAATATACCTTTTAAAATGGATTTTTGTAATTCTTTTTTAATCTTTTTTTGTTTTTTATTGGTAACATAACGCAACTTGTCCTGCAAAAGATAACATTTAGTGCTTATTTTTAATGCAAATATCTTTTGTTTTCACCTAAACTTTGATATAAAATTTGTTCCAACCTGCACTGAATTACATTTTGATTGTAAATTGATGATGAGGCTATTATAAAAATTCACTTTCTTGGATTTTTGTTGCTGTGTTATTTGTATCAAGTGCTATTATAGGCTATTGATTATATTCAAAATAAGATAGATAAAAGGAACTACAACGTTAACGGGGTTTTATTATTTCATATGGTCAATGGATATCTATATATGAAAAAACCGTGGAGTGCTACCATTTAAAGGGGTGCGTTTTTGAGAAATGGATGAATTAGTCCCTGGGCACAGGTTACATTAGGGTGAGTTCTATGCACTTTTGGTACAAACATATCTACATAAAAATTGTTCCTGGTTAAATTTCCTATGTAAATATCACTTTTTAAAGTCAATGATACTTTTTTTTACAAAAATATATTCAAAAGAAAAAGCACAAAGAAACCCAAAAGAAAGAAATTTTGTTTTTTGTCCCATAACTTTTGTCCACGAGGATATAGGTATAGACATTGCTTTACAGAAAAAAAATCTACATATTTCTTTTTTAAAATGTTGTTTAGTAGAGGTAATTAGGATTTATAGTTTTCGAAATATGATTTTTCAAAGTTTGCCACTCACAGCAATTTTGGGCAATTCTCCTTGTTATTTTGCAAATATTGTTCTGTAACTTTTTTCTGCGTAACTTTAGGTATATGCAATGGTACATGTTATAGGAATAGAAATCAATTACCTTTAAAATGGTGTACTTTATAACGTTGTACGAATTTTTTTAAAGGGATTATGGTTTTTCAAGGTTTTATACTTTTAACGATTTTTTATAATATAATATAAAAATAAAATAATATTATTATATAATATATTATATATTAAATAATATTATATTATATATAATATAATATTATACTATATATTATTAATTATATAATACCTAATATAAAAAAAATAGTATTTTTTACATTTTTTACGATTATTTTTGAAATTTCTCATTATAACTTTTTTTCTTGTACATGAATATACTATATATTGCTGAATAAAGAGGGCTTAATTTCTGTTCTTTAAAATGGTGTATGATCTATATTTAAATACATAATATGTAATGGAAACCGAGTGATTCTTTGATATTTTTTTAACTGTATTATTTAAAATTATTTCTTTTACAAAAATTATACAAACATTAGTCTTAGTAAACATCACTTTAGTTAAAATTATTTAAACGTTGACATTTAAAAAAATTTCAAAATCAAAGTCCATCTCTTCGTTAGCATTAGCTTCAATATTATCTTCCTCTGACACCTCAGTTATCTTAAGTTGTGCTCACTACGGAGAGCAATGGATTGTATCCTCGCTCCGACCCTTGCTCCCTGGTATTTATATTCGTTATATTCGTGAATTTTCGCATTTAAAATAATGTATTTATTTTACATAGCGATCGATAATATAGTTTCGATAGCTATGTAAAATAAATACATTATTTTAAATGCGAGAATTTGCGAATATAAATACCAGGGAGCAAGGGTCGGAGCGAGGATACAATCCATTTCTCTCCGTAGTGAGCAAACCCTTAGAGTTCCCACAATTAGTACCCATGCACATGCACCCTTTGCAGAATATTGAACAACTAATTCCTATCTTCCTACAACCGCAGTTTTTATGTAGAAAAAAAGTTGTAATGGGGAATTTAAAAAATAATCGTAAAAAATATAAAAACTCGTTAAAAGTATAAAGTCTTGAAAAAGATAACCTCTTTAAAAGAAGTCGTACAACATTATACAGTAGAACATTTTAAAGGTAATTGATTTCTACCTCTTACATGTACCATTGCATATGCCTAAAGTTACCTAGAAAAAGTTACAGAACAATATTTGCGAAATAACAAGGAAAATTGCTGTGAGTGGCGAACTTTGAAAAATCATATTTCGAAAACTGTAAATCCTAATGACCTATACCAAACATCATTTTAAAGACAAAATATGTAAGTTTTTTTTCTGTGAAGCAATGTCTATACCTATATCCCCGTGGACAAAAGTTATGGGACAAAAAACAGAATTGCTTTCTTTTGGGTTTCTTTGTGCTTTTTCTTTTGAATATATTTTTGTAAAAAAAAGTATCATTGACTTTAAAAAGTTTTATTTTGATAGGAAATTTAACCAGGAACAATTTTTATGTAGACGTGTTTGTACCAAAAGTGCATAGAACTCACCCTAATGTAACCTGTGCCCAGGGACTAATTCACCCATTTCTCAAAAACGCACCCCTTTAAATGGTAGCACTCCGCGGTTTTTTCATATATAGAGATTCATTGACCATATGAAATAATAAAAGCCCGTTAACGTTGTAGTTCCTTTCTATAGTGCATAATCAATAGCCTATTATAATAGCAATCATCTTAGTACCTTATATCCTGAAGAAGCTTGAGTTATTTATTCATACAT
This sequence comes from Diabrotica virgifera virgifera, assembly GCF_917563875.1. Classification (NCBI taxonomy): domain Eukaryota; kingdom Metazoa; phylum Arthropoda; class Insecta; order Coleoptera; family Chrysomelidae; genus Diabrotica; species Diabrotica virgifera. The sequence goes on from NC_065449.1 coordinate 217,482,343, forward strand.
TCATAAAACTGTTTCAGTTTTTTAAGCCGCTATGTTCACATCTACATAACGACACATATTTTTAATGTAAATACCCTATAAATTGTATTCGCATTATAGTCCTTTTTTGTAAATCACATAACGACGTGTCTGAAACGAAATTGGAATTAGTCCATGCTGTGAAGTAGCTCCCATATCAAAAAAATGTTTGATTCGGATTCTTTGCTGATTTTAACAAATCTCTGTGTTCTCTTTAAACAAATCAGAAGGGTGCTGGGTGAAATGTTTTTTAAAAGAGTAGTAGTCTAGACACTGTTGAGTGAACACGTAAAATAAACATAAAATACAAGGTACATGTAAGTACACCAAACGTTTATTTTTGTATGTGAATTCATCGTGAGCAAAAACATACAATGGAGCAAAAACTTGATAAACTAATTCAAACAACAGAAGAAATGAAATCTGATATCCATTCAATAAAAACTGGCATGGAACTAATGCGACAAGAAAACGATGAATTGAAATTAAAAGTCAGTCAACTTGAAAATAAAATAGTAAATCTGGAAAATAATCGAAATAAAAACAATGTAGTTGTATATGGACTGAAAGAAAATCTTTTTATAAACCAAGACGCAATTATAGAAGAGGTATTATCGGTAGTTAATGAGAAAATGGAAGTCAAGTTGGAAGAACGTGATATACAGGATGTCTATAGGATTGGCTATAAAAAAGAACGCAGAGATCGACCGACAGTTATAAGACTTAATTCAATTCAAAAAAAATATCAAATTATGAGAAATGCTAGGAAATTAAAAGACACCAGTTATAGTGTATCAGAGCAGTTTAGTAAAAAAACGATAGAAGAAAGAAAACAACTGGTCCCTTACTTGAAGAAAATTAAAGATTCTGGTGCAACGGCTTTTATTAGACATAATTATATAATAGTGGACAACAAAAAAATGTTTTTGACAGATATTAAGCAAAAATTCGACGATTCTGAAAAACCAATTTCATCACAGCAACAACAAAATTCATCATCGTCTTCAAAAAACTACAGTTTGAGAAGTGGAATACGGAGCTAAATCCGAATTCAACTGAACAATGTTCGCAAAAATTCTCATTAATGCATCTTAATGTTCATTCAATTCGCAATAAAGTTGATGACATAAATATTTTTATTGACGATTATAGTTCAGAATTGACGTGATCTGTTTCACAGAGCATTGGATGCAAGAGGGAGAATTTGACTTTTACTCTTTAGAGGACTATCAATTAATAAACAAATATTGTAGGAAAACGGATTCCCATGGTGGAGCGGCCGTTTTTTCTAATAAAAAGTTGGATTTTAGTCCAGTTGTTAATTTAGAAACTGTTTCAGTAGATAACAAAATTGAATTTACCGTTGTAAACAATCATAATTTAAAATTAGTAATTTCTTGTATTTATAGACCCCCTCGGGAGATTTGCAAATATTTTTTAATGTGTTGTGCGATTTGTTAAGTGAACTGTATTTAAAATACAGAAATTACAATTATATAATTTGCGGCGATTTTAATATAGACTTAGATTGTAAGAATAGGAATGTTTTTGATTTTGAAGACATATTGACAATGTATAATTTAATACCAACTATTTTAGAACCTACTAGAGTAATGTCACGGTCCCAGGCCGGTCCTGTCAACGCCAGAACTCTCTGGCGCCGAAGTGTCTGAAACCCTGTTCGTCGGCGAGACAGCTATTTACGTATCGGCATATCTAGAAGAATCACCGAATACACCTTTTTTTTATTGCTTTGTAAATAATACATATCTTTCGATTTTTTCTGGAAATCAGTAGAATAATTTTTATAACTATATAAAGAGACATTTTTGAAATTAGAGTTAGTTATAAATTTGTAGTCGTCGGTCGAGTAACATTTTTCGATGTTCGGACGCGAAATAAATGTAAATGTAAATGGTACATATTAGACATTTAGATAAATTGTTGTTTTAGTGTAATCTTTAATAAAGCCGTGGTTATTTTGTAACGAATAAAAATAATGTAGTATTTTAATGTTAAGTTTGTAAATTAGTGTTATTAAAGGATATAAATTCAGTGTTCTTTATTTCTTTAAGTGTAAGTTATTAAAAATAAATAAAGTCAATTAAATTAAACTTAGTGCCTAAAAACATAAACAATAAAATAGTAGAGTCAATCACGTAAAAAGACAATTACGCCACAAATGGTGCAGAAGTGAGGATACTTGAAATAAATCAATTCAACGTAAATTTTCGGTTTAAATAGAGTGTGGAACCTTTAAAAATAAATAAAATATAAATCGTATTAAATAAAGTGTGTGATCATGTCTACCTTGTGTAAGCTAAAAATTGCAGACCTGAGACTTGAATTGGAAGAAAGGGATCTGAGTTCTACTGGAAAAAAGGCTGATCTAGTCGAACGTCTAAAGAACGCTCTTCAAGAAGAGGGCCAAGATCCAGAAACCTATTTGTTTGAAGACAAGCATGCTGCTGTGATCTCGTCGATTTCGAAGGTTTCGACAGACATTACATCGTTAGAGAACAAAGTATCGACAGACATTACATCGTTAGAGAACAAAGTATCGACAGACATTACATCTTTAGAGAACAAAGTTTCTAGTGAAATCTCCCAAGTTTCCTCGGATGTTTTGAAAGTTTCGACAGACATTGCATCGTTAGAGAAGAAAGTTTCGGGTGATATTTCATCCCTTGAAAGCAAAATGACTAACGAGATTTCTGCTAACATCTCTAAGGTCACTTCGGATTTTGACGACAAGATGTCGTCCATAAAATCTACTTTTGAAGAAAAGATCAAGGAAATAGAAAAGAAACTGGAGGAAACTGAAAAAGTGGACAAAGTGGTGGAACCCATCTTAACAGATATTAAAGATGATGAAACCAAATACAAATTGGAGCCACGGTCGATAGTTGAAGGGAGTGTAGGTCATGCTCGTGTTAAGGTGCCAAATTTCGACGGAAAGTCATCATGGAACAACTACATGAAACAGTTCGAATCTGCGGCCAGAGCGAACGGATGGTCCGAAAAAGAAAAAGCTGTAAACCTCACTAGTGCTCTTCGAGGCGACGCTTTGGATGTCCTCCGGACCATAGCCGTAGAGGAGACAGATGACTTCGAGCAGCTGAAGAAGAGACTGAATATGCGATACGGGCACGAACATTTAGAGCATGTCTATCAGTCGCAGTTTAAAAATCGAAGACAAAAGAAAGATGAAGCTCTTCAAGAATACGAGGTCGATATTGCCAGGTTGGTACGATATGCATATCCAACAGCTCCCGAAGACATGATGGAAAAGTTGGCTGTTCAAACATTTATTGATGGCCTTCGTGATCATGAAATGCAAAGAACACTGCGATTAGCTCGTCACAAGACGCTGGTCGATGTCTTGTCTGCCGCCCTCGAATACGAATCAGCTACCCAGGCCTCTGGTGGGTACAGTAAAGTGAGGACTGTGAAAGAGGAACAGGATGAGGACAAACTTGACCAGCTTGTTAATATGATGAAAGACATTGCATTCAAGAAAACGAAGACCATAAGGTGCTGGAACTGTGGTGAAATGGGACATGTACGGGGTTCATGTAAGTACCCTAGGTACAATAACAATCAAGAGACTCACCAGCAGGAAAACTAGAACGGGTCGGCCTTAGGGGGGCAGCTTCGACCCGCAACTTTTCCAAAGACCCTCTCATACTAATAGCTTCTTTGAAATGTCGTGAAGATAGTGTATATGTGGATGGAGAAATAAATGGTAAAAAGTATACATTGTTGGTGGATACCGGAGCGACCAGGACCATTATACGACCGTCAGTTTTAAACAGCCGTAAGAAACTCTTACCAACGAGGTTGCGACTGCGGACTGCCACAGGTGAAAACGCCAACACCCATGGAGAAATCCAGATACAATTAGGGATTGGAGCAGAAAAGTTCGTCCATACTGTCATAGTTGCAGACATCGAAGAAGATGTTATATTAGGAATGGACGTAATGAATTTGCATGGATTTCAATTGGATTTTAAGAATAGGGTAATCAAAGCTGGCAACGAGGAAGTATTTCTTCATCCACATGATGACAGAACTGTGCTAGCAGCCATTAAAGAAGATACAGTTGTGCCTGCGAGGAGTGAAACGATCATCGTAGCGCGGCTACAGGGAACTGTAGAAGAAGGAACGCCTGTTATGATGGAGCCATGGAACCATGACGAGGAGGTTGGCCGAGGAATCATAATTGGAAAGGAATTGGTTACTTCTGCTAAAGAAATTCCCGTGAGATTGATTAATGTCAATGACTACCCAGTGACCATCAAGAAGGAGACAAAAGTAGGAACTTGTGTACCCGTGACGTCCATAATCCGTCAGACGACAACATCAGATAATTCCAACGACAAGTTCGACCAAATGGTTGCAGTTGCAGGCCAGTCTCTAAATCAAATGGAAAAAAGGAAATTAAGGGAATTTCTTAGGCAATATCGTGACATATTCGTACCGAAAGGAGGAAAGACAGGAAGAACGACAGTTGTCAAATATAAAATTGACACTGGTACCGCTAGGCCAATTCGTCAAACAGCTCGACGATTACCACAGGCGAAGAGAGAGGAAGCTGAAAGGATTGTACAAGAAATCAAGAAAGACGGGGTGATAGAAACTTCTACGAGCCCATGGGTCTCTCCGGTGGTCCTGGTCAAGAAGAAAGATGGAACTACGAGGTTCTGTGTGGACTACCGTTTGTTGAACAATGTTACCAAGAAAGATAGTTATCCTCTGCCTCGGATCGACGACACGCTGGACACATTGGCTGGAAGTAAATTGTTTTCTACGTTGGACTTGAAGTCTGGATATTGGCAGGTAGAGATGGATCCAGTGGACAAAGAGAAGACGGCCTTTACGACAGGATCTGGATTATGGGAATTCAACGTTATGCCGTTTGGACTCTGTAACGCACCTGCGACATTTGAGAGGCTTATGGAAAATGTGTTGAGAGGGTTATCTTGGAAGACGTGCCTGGTGTATTTAGACGACATAATCGTTTTGGGGGAGACATTTGAAGACCACCTGAAGAATTTAGAAGACGTTTTTAATCGATTCAATGAATGGAACAGAACAACTTAGAACGGGATCCTACAACATTCACCAGACATAATACGAGGAAAATATCAATACCATATATAAAAGGACTATACGAGAAACTTAAAACAATAGGAAATAAATTCAACATTTCAACAACATTCAAAACAACAAACACATTGAGATCTATTCTATCTAAAACTAAACCTAACAATGATCAAGAAAGAACAAAGAATTGCATTTATAAAATACCTTGTGAATGCGAACAATTTTATTTAGGTGAGACATCAAGACCATTAGACGTTAGAATAAGTGAACATCAATCTTATATTAAAAATAGAGAATTTGAGAGATCTCAAATATGTCAACACGCATGGGATAATGAACATAGAGTTCAGTGGAGAGATTCAAGTATAGTCCTGAAAGAATCAGATAGTAAAAAGAGAAAAATCAAAGAAGCGGCTCTAATTATGCTAAATGAAACCAATTGTGTCGCAAAGTCTTCGGTAGAATGCAGTAGGATGTGGTTACCCATACTGAAAGAGGAAGTCAATAAAAAGAAAATACCAAGATTAGTAAGTCAATAATATCGAGCTAGTACATATTTTATATTTTAGTATTACTGATATATCTAGTATTATTAATATTATTTATAATTTAAACATGTTACAAGTCAGAATTTGGTATTATTTTTTGAGAGTAAATTAATGTAAGACCAAATACTTACGATGTCGGGATAGTATCACAAGGTTTTTCCTGGTTTTCCCTTGTGACTTACTATGAAGTCTCTAACGCGAGAATTTTACTGTCGTTGCATTTGGTTGTCTTTTTAAAGACATATCGCATGCTATAATTTTTTATGACGGATATTCTTGAGTTGGGGTTAATTTCATGTAATCTAATGAACTATCTTTCAGTAAGTCGTCCCAGGAACGCAACTCATAAATATTGGCAATATCATTTTAAAGTCTTCTACTTTAAAATGTATAATATATGTCTGAATTGCCAATATAAATGAGTGAGATTAAATAAATTATTAGAAGAATTTTTTTGCTTAGCAACAACACTTTAGTTTATTTTAGTAATATTTTGTATTTTGACAACGGCACCCGATTTGGGCGTCGAAACGTTAATAAAATTATTTTTTTCATTTTAATTGTGGCTTATTTCCCATATAAATAATTAATCATAAAAATGCCACAAGGAAATAGCTTCAGAACAACTTCTCAATATGGCTTTAGATCTGATATGAGTACTACAGATGCAGCAATTTCTCTAATCGAAAATGTGCATAAAATCTTGGAAGCAAAACACCATCCTCTTGGTATTTTCTGTGATTTATCGAAAGCATTCGATTGCGTAGACCATCAAATACTACTGGACAAGATCTACTACTACGGCATTAGAGGTACACCACATAAATGGTTTCAGACATACCTATCACACAGAAAAATGTGTGTTAGAATAAATAATTCTGACAGTAGCTGTGAAGCATCCTATTCAAATTTCGCAGAAGTTCAGTGTGGAGTTCCACAAGGGTCTGTTTTAGGACCAACACTGTTTCTTATCTATATCAATGACTTGGTAGCTAGTTTCCCGAATACCACATTTTCACTTTTTGCAGATGATACGAGTATAGTAATTAAAGGCGATAGTTCTGATACATTAATATCCTGTGCCGCTACTACAGTTGAAGAGGTATCAGACTGGTTTCTCGCCAATAAATTGGTTCTGAATATTAGTAAAACACAAAGTATCCGTTTTAATTTGTATCAAAATGTGGAAGATGTTGTTATTAAAGTAGATCAAGAAAGCTTTACTTCTTGTCATACAATTAAATTTTTAGGCATAAACATAGACAGCAAACTTGATTGGAGTTACCACATAACTGAACTTAATAAAACCCTCAGCAGAGCTACATATGCCATAAGAGCAATTAGACAAAATACAAATTTTTGTGTGGCAGAAATAGTTTATTTTGCTCAATTTAAAATTATTATGCAATATGGTGTGGAATTTTGGGGCGCGGCTAGCACAGCAGAATCCACATTTGTGGCTCAAAAACGAGCAATTCGAGCACTATTCAACTTAACAAATAGAACTTCATGTAGACCTCTCTTCAAAGATCATGGAATAATGACGCTCATTAATATTTATATTTATAAGATGTCTCTACTTATACATAGAAAACGACATGAATTGTTAAAACCTTCTGATATACACAGTCACAATACACGCAGGCAAGATATAGTTCTTCCCAATTATAATTATAGACGTACTCGAAATGGTCCATTGTACTCCGGTATTAAAGTATACAACCATTTGCCCACTGAGATTAAAGCACTCTCAATATGTAAGTTTAAAAAAAAATTAAAAAATTGTTAGGTCAATATGTTTTTTATAGTCTGGATGAATTCTTTTTAATAAATTTTAATGATCTAGACGGTTCCAACGCTTAGGCTAAAATCACATATTGTTCTTGTACAAATATTTTTGTTAAAATTATATTTATTGTAAATTTGTGATTTTTTGGAATAAAGATAACTAACTAACTAACTAAACAGATTCAGAAGATCAGCTGTTTGCACCATAAAATATTTTTTTTATTTATAGCATATTTTAACCAAAAAAGGTCTCTTGTCATTTAAGTTTAAGTGCCTTTCCAGATTCCAGTCTGCTTCTTATGACTCTGGCGACTACCTTATATGTTACATCTATGATAGGAGAGTGATACTCCTGTAGTTTTCGCACACTGTTCTCTCTTCCTTCTTATGAATGGGACATACTATTCTATCTCCGTACTTCTGAAATTTCATGTCGCTCCCAGATTTTCATCAGCCGGCTATATATCCGCGTTATAAGTGCTTCCCCTTCATGATTGATTAATTCTGCAGTACCTAATACCATTGCTGCCTGCACTTTTATTGTTGTTCATATCTAGTGTGACTAACTAGCCCGAAAAATCCGGGATATAGCCCGAATTACGAAGTCGCGTCCCGGACAAGTCTTCCGGGCCATCCGAATTTTCAACGTTTTGGTAAAATTTTATTTTAAAATTTTGAATACGTTATTCTTTTAAGAACTCACATCAAATTGAATTGGTGGGAGGCAAAAAAGTTGACAATTTCTAGAATGTAATACTAATTTTTTTCTGCTACGGCACTGCAGCCGAAATTGAGCCTTGGCCTCCTTTATTTTTTGCCTCCACCCTTGTTTATCTGTGGCTGCTCTTCTCCATACACGGACTCCTAAAAGTACTTGTGCGTCGCTGTTTACTGTGTCTTCCCAGCGCTTTCTTGGCTTTCCAACCGGTCTCTTTCCCAGCATTCTAGCGTTCAGTGCTCTTTGTAATACGAATACCACATCAAAAATTTCCTTTTTTGAGAAGGATTTCCAGATTGGGAGTCGAAACGTCAAAAACTAAGAAAAATGTAGTTATCATTACAACCAATTATTGTCGCTTAATCCCAACAAAAATAACATTGTGAACATAAGAATCTAACAATAAAACACTGAAAACGTTTGTTTTCTATACTTCCACAAAATTTATTATAACTATTTGACTACAGCTGTTTCGGCAGAGTGCCTTTCTAGAGAGATTTAGTTTACTATGTGTTTGCCTTTTTAAAGTCTTTAACTGAAGAGGTTGAGGAGTGAGGAGCTGTTTGTCTTGAGTTGGTCATTCAGAATTATATCTGTATTTTTTAATTTATTAATTTCCATAGATTCTAATAAAGATAGCTTAAGGCCTTTATTTTGAATATGCAGAATTTGAAACTCTTCATTAAAAGAATGATTATGATCTAGAAGGTGAAGTGCGTATGTAGAAGTGTCTGTTTTTCTATTGTTGAAAGCCCTTTTGTGTTCTGCTCTCCGTTTGTCAAACGTTCTGCCAGTTTGACCGATGTAAGTTTTCGGACAGTCACCACATGTTAGTTTATCAAACTATCTATACATCGGTCAAACTGGCAGAACCTTTGACAAACGGATAGCAGAGCACAAAAGGGCTTTCAACAATAGAAAAACAGACACTTCTACATACGCACTTCACCTTCTAGATCAGGGCCGGCGATAACGGGCCTGCAAGGGATGCACTGCAGGCGAGCGCCCCTGTTTGGGGGCACCAAAATGACCTTTTTTCTGTCGGTGCTATACAAAATATTAATTTAAAAGACACCGAAGGGCGCCTAAGCTTCTTTTGCAGGCGGGCGCCTTATACCCTAGCGCCGGTACTGTTCTAGATCCTAATCATTATTTTAATGAAGAGTTTCAAATTCTGCATATTCAAAATAAAGGCCTTAAGCTGTCTTTATTAGAACCTATGGAAATTAATAAATAAAAAAATACAGATATAATTCTGAATGACCAACTCGAGACAAACAGCTCCCCACTCCTCAACCTGTTCGAATAAAGACTTTAAAAAAGCAAACACATAGTAAACTAAATCACTTGAGAAAGGCACTCTGCCGAAACAGCTGTAGTCAAATACATAGTTATAATAAATTTTGTGGAAGTATAGAAAACAAAGGTTTTCAGTGTTTTATTGTTAGATAAAATGAACTTCCATCAAGTAACGGTCGAATCAATCAATTATATCGAACATAAAAATGTTAAGTAATCAATAAAATGATGATATTAAAGTTTTATATTTAAAAAAAAATGGCCCTATTTTCATTGAAAAGTCCCGGATTTCAGGTATTTTTTTTTAGCCTTCTCTCGAGTTCGACTGAATAAGTTGGTGACACTATCATGCTATGTATGATTTCTCTTATTTCATCCACGGCTGGAGTCTCTATTAGTCCTGTCGCCAGGGGGGGTACAACGGCCTCCTTAATTCAGATGGACTTACCCAAGTTTTTTTTATATATTTTGACCCGCAGAATACGAATTTTTTGGGTAACAGTTGATTCGGATGTCGATAAGATTGTTATAGACAAAGAACTTGAGGAATTACATAACAACGATTTCTCGCAAAACAAAACATCTTTTTGTATTTTTTGGGTCATTTTAAGCAAAAAATATTCCTACAAGTTTTTTCGTAGAATGCATAGTTTTCGAGAAAACCGCGGTTGAACTTTCAAAAAATCGAAAAATTATAATTTTTGAACCCGAATAACTTTTGATTAAAAAATAAACTAGCAATTCTGCTTACCGCATTTGAAAGTTTAAGTCAAATTATATCGGTTTTGATTATTTTCATTGCTAAAAATTTATTATTTTATTGTTAAACAAAGATATAAATACCTAGTATGTGAGTGATGTTTTCAATGATTTCCCATTTAAAATCGAACGAGTAGGTAGAGTAGCTACAAGTGCAAGCGAGGCAATTTCTACGTAGCATGCGTTAAAACGCATGTATTAGGCACGGGAAACGCTATGTGTTTATAGATTAGTTTAACAATAAAAAAATTAATTTTTAGCAATGAAAATAATCAAAACCGGTATAATTTGACTTATACTTTCAAATGCGGTAAGCAGACTTGCTACTTTATTTTTTAATCAAAAGTTATTCGGGTTCAAAAATTGCAATTTTTCGATTTTTTGAAAGTTCAACCGCGGTTATCTCGAAAACTATGCATTCTACGAAAAAACTTGTAGGAATATTTTTTGCTTAAAATGACCCAAAAAATACAAAAATATGTTTTGTTTTGCGAGAAATCGCTGTTATATAATTCCTCAAGTTCTTTGTCTATAACAATCTTATCGACATCCGGATCAACTGTTACCCAAAAAATTCGTATTCTACGGGTCAAAATATATAAAAAAAAACTTGGGTAAGTCCATCTGAATTAAGGAGGCCGTTGTACCCCCCCTGGCGACAGGACTATATTGTTTCCGCCGGGTCATTAACTTCCTCTACCATTTCCACTTGCCCCTCATCACTTACATCCGATTCTTCATTAAGCACCTTTCTAAAATGATCCTGCGATCTACCTAGCTTTCCCTGCTTATCTCCTATTAGGTGCCCTTCTTTACTCTTGTAGTAATTCTGTTTTCTTGTACATTCTTGGCACATTGATCACAGCTCCTTTTCGCTCCCTGGTAGAAGTTTCTTACACTATTATTAATGTAATTTACTCTTCAATCTCTTGAAGCTTTTTATCCATATACCGACTCATTTTCTTCTTCCTACACAATTTTTTCGTGTTTCTTCTCGCCGCTTCATATTCATTTTTATTTTCGTCATATGATTTCTCCATATATTTTAGTCTTGCCTCGTTCCATTTGTTAAGGTTTTTCTTGCAATAGGCTTCAAGAAGTTTTTTCATAAGGGAGCGGCCTCACCACATGGACTAAAACGAAATTGGAATCGTGTTCTCGCTCTGCATGCGAACCGAGGCAAATAAAAAATTGTCTCGTCAAATCGTTAAGCTTTATAAACCCAATTACAACAATCTCGTAAACAACACAGTACGCGTGGCCATGCAATAGATTCAATTAGACTACCTTTAATTGGGTAAATTAATAAAGGGAGAGAACTAATGCGTTCGGAAAGCAAGCCGCGTGAGGTCGCATATGTTGATGTGAGCTGGTTTGTTTGTTTTGGCAATTTAAACTAATATTTGTTTTATAACACGGAGTTCTTTTGTCAAATTGATTTATTTGAAAAAAATTCGTATATAAACAGTACATTTGCAGTAGGAACGTATGTCCCTAAAGTTTTCGGAAAATTTTAGATTTAAAATATTATTGGTAGGAATAAGCATTGGATCAAGTTGCTGTTGGAAACCAAAGTTAGTAAACAACTTAAACGATATAAACAGATGTCAAAACAGTTAAGATGTCATACAAACTTAATATTCGTCAAAGTATTTATCGTTTAGTTGGACATGTACCAAAACGCGATATTGTAAGAATTTTAGTGTTTAAAGTATTCTGTGTCAATAATTTTAATGATTTACCAGTCAAATAAAGAGTGCGAAAATGGTATACCATGCCTTAATTTGTCCAAAAGTGGAAGAGAACAGAGCTTATGCTCGGGAACAGAGATTAATTCAGAGTATGGAGAATCAATTAGGAAAATATTTGCGAAATGTTGGCCGAAGATACTAATAGGTTTATTCTAGCATCAGTTTCAAACGGTTTGAAACCATCAGCGAATAATGGACCAGCGCGAGTAGGGGGGATAGCACTGATGACTGTATTATGTTCTCTCACTGACCAACTGTTTGCTGACGGTTTGTGACTAGTTTGACTGTTTGCTAGAACAAACCTATTGTTTCACGAATGACTGTATGTAGAACAATTTCTAAAAATAATTTAAAACGATATAAAAGGAAAAAGCTCCTAAGTACACACCAACCCAGTTACAAAAAATTCCTAGATGTTGCCGTGCATTGAGCCGTATTCATTTTTCTGATAAAATTCTCATTATGGATGATGAAAAGTATTTTTCCACCTACCTCTACCGAAAGTATACTTTTCCGGACCTGATTGTAGGGAGCAAAGTTGTACTTTTCCTCCCTAGGGAGGAAAATATTTTTTCCTCCCTAGGGAGGAAAAGTAAAAGTGACATCATGTTATTTCATTCATGAAATATAACTTATTGACGCCCTGTACAATATCTATTTTCTATTAAGTAAGTATCTATACGTTTTAACGTTTATTTAAAAACACTCTGTATTTTGCAGAATGGTAAAAAACAGTAAATTGTTATTTCCACCTACCTCTACCGAAAGTATACTTTTCCGGACCTGATTGTAGGGAGCAAAGTTGTACTTTTCCTCCCTAGGGAGGAAAATATTTTTCCTCCCTAGGGAGGAAAAGTAAAAGTGAGGTTACGGTATTTCATTCATGAAATATAACTTATTGACGCCCTGTACAATATCTATTTGCTATTACGTAAGTATCTATATATTTTAACGTTTATTTATAAAACACCCTGTATTTTGCAGAATCGTAAAAAACAGTAAATTGTTATTTTGATTTAACAATGTTTACATTAATAATTTGACTTATATTTGACAGTTGACAGTTATATTGTACCTCCTTGTTAGTTTCAGTTTTAATAAATTTTGTTGGTTAGTTACATAAATAAGTTAAGTAAAAATGAAAAAATTATTTGATATTTGAGGAAGGTGGAAAAACCATATGTATAACATGGGAGTAAAGTGCCTTTTCCTCCCTTGAATGATTACTGCCCTCCGCTACGCGTCGGGCAGTAAACTTCATTCTCGGGAGGAAAAGTAACACTTTCCTCCCTTGTTATACAAATAGCTATTCTAATTTAACAATGTTTACATTAATAATTTGACTTATATTTGACAGTTGACAGTTATATTGTACCTACTTCTTAGTTTTAGTTCTAATAAATTTTGTTGGTTAGTTACATAAACGAATTAAGTAAAAATGAAAAAATGACTTGTTATTTGAGGAAGGTGAAAAAACCATATGTATAACATGGGAGTAGGGAAGGGAAAAACCTACCGGTTTTAACCTAAAACCGGTTTTTTTACTTCGCAATAACCGGTTTTACCGGTTGTTTTTTTTTGTCCCGGTTATAACCGGTTTTTTCTTTTTAAAGTAAAAACCGCTTATTAGGTTTTTACGGTGATTAGGATTAGGTTAGGTATTATTTTGGATCCCAATCATAATTATTATTCTCAAGTAATTATTCCAAACAAAACCATAATTCAAATTTTATTTTATAAATACAGAAGTAAACTGAAAGTGCAAACTCACATCAGCCAGAAACAATTAAGTTTTATTATAATATTTCGTTGAAAAGGTATTTGTAATCATAATATTTACATAAGAAGTGATCTGGTTGAAGTAGACGCAAATATCATCTATTTTTCACACTTGACTCTTGGCAGTGAAAGTGGGTGAATGACTTTTTCTGATTACCAAAAATAATATTCTGACTATGAATATCGAATTACCGATTACGAATACGAATCTCCAAGGATTTTCCTACGTTTTCAAAACGATACCCCCCTACAGGACGGAATGGGACGTTTCGATGCCGCCGGTTCACCGCCGGCCGTTTCGATGCCGCCGGTTCATCGCCAGTCCATTTCATCGCCGTCATATCTCGCATTTTCTAGAATTCCTAATTAATACTAAAAATAACTAATAATTGTAACTGTCGAAAATTCGGAAATATATCAGATAGCGATTAATTGACTGGCGATGAATCGGCCGGCATCGGCATCGAACTGGCGGCATCGAAACGGCGGCGATGAAACGTCCTAGACCCCTACAGGAAGTACTAAATGAGTTAAAATGTACCTATTATACAAATATACAAACGTATTAAAAGAAATACATGATAAATTCTTTTTGATGGTAGTAAAAATAAAAGATAAATTGCATTATCCAATTTATTTTTAAGTAAAATATTTATGTTGATATTATTTTTTTTTAAATCCCATTTGAAAGAGTCTGGGAAATTTTTTATAAGTTGAAATGGTTGCGTTAAATTGTATATTATTGCAATATGTATATATTAATCTTACGCTATATTATATTTAATAATAATCAATAAATATATAATAATAAAATAATAAATAAATATAATAATTAATAGAATAAAATGGTTTTATTAAAAATTGTGTTTTATTTATATTGATATTGATGTTCTTTCGACAGTACTGATTTTGATCATATTGATATCGAGTATCGAGTCGAATGGCGTATCTCAAACTAAAGTGCATTGTAAATGTAACACTGTTACCTATTGGATTAAAAAAACCAAAAACCGGTTTTTGGCCGGTTATAACCGCCAGGTTAAACCGTAAGCAAAAGAAACCGGTATAACCGAAAACCGGTGTTTTGTCAAAAACCGCCATCCCTACATGGGAGTAAAGTGCCTTTTCCTCCCTTGAATGATTACTGCCCTCCGCTACGCGTCGGGCAGTAAACTTCATTCTCGGGAGGAAAAGTAGCACTTTCCTCCCTTGTTATACAAATAGCTATTACTTTATCCAATTCCGAAATGAATAGTCGGAGAGATAGAAGCGGATTTTGTGCGTGATAAGTAATATGGAAAAACTATACGGGGATATGTCGAATTAGTTGTGTACATGACTTTCACCAACGGCCGGAAACCAGAGTGGGGGCCGAGGGTAGTTACAAGGGGTCAAAGTCGCGGTTTTTATTTTTTTTTTATGACGCACATGATCGAGATAGTGCACCAAAATTTGGGAATAAGTAGGTCATGACGTAACTAAGTGAAATCTCTAGGGGCGGAACGCTGCGTGGCCGACAAAGGGGTGGGGGTAGGGGTGAATATAAAAAATATAAAGGGTTTTTTGCGACGTTTGTGATTGAGAGAGTGCACCAAAATTTGGCAATATATAGACCATAACATAACTAAGTAAAATCCTCAGAGCCGGAAACCCGAGGTGGGGGACGAGGGTAGTTATAAGGGGTCAATGTCACCGTTTTTATTATTTTTTTTTGTGACGCTCATGATCGAGATAGTGCACCAAAATTTGGGAATAAGTAGGTCATGAGGTAACTAAGTATAATCTCCAGGGGTGGAACGCTGCGTGGCCGATAAAGGAGTGAGGGTAGGTGCGAATATAAAAAATATAAGGGGTTTTTGCGACGTTCTAGATTGAGATAGTGCACCAAAATTTGGGAACAAGTAGACCATGACTTAGCTAAGTAATATCCCCAGAGCCAGAAACCAGAGTTGGGGATGAGGGTAGTTTTAAGGGGTCAAAGTCGCAGTGTGTATTGTTTTTTTGTGACCTGGCACAACATGTGTCCCCCACGCAGCGTTCCGCCCCTGGAGATTTTACTTAGTTATGTCATGGTCTACTTATTCCCAAATTTTGGTGCACTATCTCAATCAAGAACGTCGCAAAAATCCCTTATATTTTTTTATGTTCACCCCTGATCCACCCCTTTGTCGGCCACGCAGCGTTCCACTCCTGGAGATTTTACTTAGTTACGTCATGATCTACTTATTCCCAAATTTTGGTGCACTATCTCGATCATGAGCTTCATAAAAAACAATATTAAAAACCGCGACTTTGACCCCTTATAACTACCCTCGCCCCCACTCTGGTTTCCGGCCGTTGGTGAAAGTCATGTACACAACTAATTCAACATATCCACGTATAGTTTTTCCATATTACTTATCACACACAAAATCCGCTCCCAGCTCTTAGACTAGAAGGGTAACGACTAATTTTATGCACGAAATGTACAAGATGCACCGGACGAAGTTAGGTTTAAGGGGATAGTGAATTTTGCCGATAAAATTTTGGTATGGTGTTCCATCTCAGAAGTAGGTGTTTCACAGCCGTTTGTTCGCGGTGAATCTCTCAATGCTGACATTTACATTGACAGGTGTCTTACAAGGCTTGTTCAATTTATAAATACTTAGGTATCTCCCCAATGATGAAATGATATTTTGGCCTAACCTAGCGCCATGCCATTACGCCAGGAGAACGAGAGATTGGTTAATTGCTCAAAATATAAATTTTGTTCCCAAGAGCGACAACCCTCCAAATGTGCCTCAGGCATGTAGAAGAGTTTTGGGCTGTTTTGAGTAGAATGGTGTTTAAAAGCCCAAAATGAAGATCAGCTGAGACGAAGAATTTTGCAAAAATTTCGTGAGATCGATTTAGAAACAGTCCAAAGACTTATTGCACATGCAAGACTAAATTTACCTGCCATCGAAGATCACTGACATCTTTCTGTTCTAGAAATAGTACATTGTTTACCGGGTAGGAAAAGCTTAACATTCCTGGACGACTGTGAAGATTGCTAAGTCGAGGCGCAAGCCGAGACTTAGCAACACAGAGTCCAGGAATGTGGCTTTTCCTACGAGGTAAACATACTATTTTTCCGCAAATCGTTTAAAATTCGACAGATATTGATTGATTTAAAAAAAACGCGATAATTTTATTCCCAAATAAATGGTGCTTTGAAATTCCTAATAAAATTACTTGGGTTACTATGGAAACGTATTGAGGTTGAATTGTCAAACTAACAACTGTACGGAAATATCATTTCCTTACAGTAAGGAAATGACATTTCCTTACAGTAAGGAAGTCCTGACTTTTTCTTCAAGAAATTTTGACAGGAATGTCAAAATTTCCTGGCGATTTGCGGAAAAATACATTATAAACCTTAAATAACATGTAGACTTCATTTCCCGTATTTATTTAAAAAATAAACTTAATTTACAAGCACAAATACATATTTATTTTTTCCGAAAACTTTAGGGACATTACCAGCGGCAGTTCTCGCCAGTGGCGCACAACCACAACACCCCTACATGCGACACTATATATACACGAAATTTTCGATTTTCTAAACCTGACTAAATTGAAAGTTGAGCCAAATCCCATCTTAAATTTAGGAAAAGACTCGTCCATCCATATGTTACTTCTCGATTTTGGTCCAAGGGTGTGGATTTTACGGCCCTTCCCATTTAGGGTCTGTTTTTCGTTCTCGTCCCCAAAACTCCCAAAAATTTCAAAAATTTAATTCCGACCTTTGCGGCTTCTGATAGCACAGATCATTACCTTTCTAACGCATGTTTAATTTTGAAAATCGGTTATACCATTCAAAAGATACCGAGCTCAGACGTGGGACTCAATTTTTATTTAAAAAGGGGAAAATGTTTGTGGATATGTATGTATGTGTGTGGAAAAGTTACACCGATCTGAATTCTTTTTTCTGTGTTTCAAGAGGGTGTGAGGGCCGATTTCGAACCGGTGTAATTTTTGACTTCTGACTACCCGTAAGCCAGCTATAGGGCTAGGTAGATACAAAATGGCAAATTTTTTGGGCGTATATATCTTAAGTTCAAGGAGAGACAGGAAAATCGCAAATACACCAAATCAATAGGGTTGAGTTAAGCTTTCAAATGGTGCCTAAGCGATTAAGCTCAGACATACACACGGCTCAGTATAGCCGAAAAACTGAAAAACTAAACATTGAAAATTTTGGTTTTTCGACAATTACTCAAAATTTCAACCTACAAATTGCGCCAATAACTGAGCGTTTGTAGAAGTACTCTAGACGAATCTAACGGTGTTTACCTCATATCCAGGAAAATTCGAATTATTAAGTTATAGGCTTCATAAATATGATCAAATCTATTTCCTGTGGGAAAAATGGGTTTTCTAGCTCAATAATTCCTGTAATAGCTTTAGTTTTTATACTTGACCTTAGATGTATCAGATATTACTTGTCAATATGTTTCAAACTCATGTTTAGTGATCAAAATCGGTTAAGCCGTTTAAAAGTTATTAAGCTTTAAAAGTATAATCCAATTAACGATTATTCCCGAAATGGTTTATGTAATTGTAGTGGTTACGACGTTAAATTTGATCTTCAACGGGTAATCCGAGTTCATTTACCGGCCATCCCAATATTTTTATTCAATCTATTTCGACTAGAAAAAAATCTAGTGTACATTTGATGGACACTAGATCATTTGGGAGATAATGCGACAACGGTGACCATTTATAAAGCTTAAAGTGTACTATCCGTTGCAAGATAATTCGGATGGAATTCCCTAGATTAAGAGACTGGGACGATATCAAGCACAAAATGACTGTACTCCGTTAATGCTGTAACGAATAGTAACCCTTAGTCTTTCGTTACATTAGGTTCAATTTTAAATTCTATCCAAAAATTAAAGGTACTTTAATAAATGATAAATATGATTAAATCCGAAATATCTTGCAAAGAAAAGTAATCGAGAAAAATTGCATTCAACTTCATACATTTAATTTGTAAATAACTTGAAAAACTCTTGATACAAGAATAAAAAACCGCTAAACGCCGTAAAAAAGAGTGGCACACGCAATATTCCAGCTACAAAAGAGCTGATATGAATATAACGTGGCACGAAAATGTATTTTCACTTTGATACAAAACAAAATTCTAGTTTTATTTTAAAAGATTTTTCCATAATATGTGCTAAATTTGAAGTAAACGCGCCACAAAAGAGTTTCAAAATTCAAACTGTATCAAAGTTACTCTTTTGTGGCGCGTTTACTTCAAATTTAGCAAATATTATGGAAAAATCTTTTAAAATTAAACTAGAATTTTGTTTTGTATCAAAATGAAAATACATTTTCGCGCCACATAATTTTCACATCAGATCTTTTGTAGCTGGAATAATGTATGCGCCACTTATTTTTACGGCGTTTAGCGGTTTTTTATTCTTGTACGTTATACTACAAAGTGATAAAATAAACACTTTACAGAGCATTTTATTAATACATTTATATTTATTTATAAAATAAATAAACTGAAAATAAATAACTGCTTTAACAACTTGCACTCGCCATCAAACCTTATAACCTTGTCAAACCCGTGGCGGTGCCCGCTAGCTCTCTTTCACTTTATCTCTGATACCTCGCGTTTTTAACAGCTGGCAACCCTACTTTGCTACCACTTTTTCACAAGCAACCTCACAACCTCGTATGAGAAAAAAATTAGCTGTAATTTGATATAAAAAATACATACATCTACGTCATGAACGGATTGTTTTTTCAAAAATGATTTACTATTAATTTAAATAAAATTATTTGTAGCCACTTTTTAACTGAGAACCTGTTATTAATCTATTGTCCTTTTCTTAAATGTATAAGGAAGGTTAGATCTTGTTTTCACTCTAATTATTACTGTGGGTTCGTGGGATTACTCTTTTTAGAAAAAGAAGTATTAGCCCGATCTCCCGAACAATCTGACCCCAAAAAAATAAAGGAAGCATGAAAATTTGGGAATAGGTAGTTGAAATTGTCTATTATTATATAAGAAAAAGTTTACAATTCTACATCCCCTCCATTTTACAAAAATGGAGGGGAATGCCCCCCTTTTGAAGGTAAAAGAAATACATTCAAAGGAAGACCGGAATTGGATAAAATGACTAATTCTAAACAACTTTTCTTCTATAGAGTTTTTTCACTAAGTCGATACTTTTCGAGTTATTTGCGAGTGAATATGTTCATGTTTAACAAAATAAAACATGTTTTTGGACGGTTTTTCGGAGATAACTCAAAAAGTAAGTATTTTAGCGAAAAAAATATTCTTAGCAAAAATATAGCTCATAAAAAATTGAAAAAATTATGTATGCATGAGGTCTGTAGATCCAGTAGAAGTAGAGTTGCAGCTAATGAAAAGTAGGTTCTTCTTCGTTAAATTCCAAATCGAATATTTCAATGTGAAATAATCCAAATATGAAGCACTTTTCGGGGAAAATTCATTTTAACTTTTTTAAAGTGTTTAAAAAAAGGTTTATTTTTGTTTTTTAAAAAAACTTTTAACATTAAAAATAAGTGAGTTAGGCTCAAAATATTGTTGGTCCCTTTTATTTTTTGGTAAAAAAAATCACGAAAATCACCCCCTAATTAGCATCACAAATAAAATTTATCATTACCACTTTACAAGTTACTTTGTCTATGTATTATTTATATGATCTGTAAGTTTCATCGGTTTAAAGTGCTTCTTTTTGAAAAAGATGTAGTTAAAATGGCCTGAGCGAGAAACTAATCACAAGTTTAGGCAAATTTGGAACAGCCCTAGCATAACCAATTTTTGTCTAACAAGAAAACAAAAAGTCAAAAATATTCAGAAAAGCAAAAGGTACATTTTATTACTTTTTGAGATTTTTGGTATTACTAATAATTTTTAAGTTAATTCCATAAACAATTCAGATTTTTTTCAAAGTAAAAGAAAATGATTTATATTAAACCCCATTTTTTTTTCAAAACTGAGCACTTTAAACCAATGAAATTTATAGATAATATAAATAATACATAAATAAAGTAACTTGTGAAGCGGTAACGATTAATTTTATTTGAGAAGCTAATTAAGGGGTGATTTCGTCATTTTTTTACCAAAAAATAAAAGGGACCAACAATATTTTGAGCGTAAATCACTTACTTTTAATATTAGAAGTTTTTTTAAAAAACAAAAATAAACCTTTTTTTTAAACACTTTAAAAAAGTTGTTATAAATTTTCCCAGAAAAGTGCTCCGTTTTTTGGTTATTTCACATTTAAATATCCGATTTGGAATTTGACGAAACAGAACCTACTTTTCATTAACTGCAACTCTGCTTCTACTGTGTCTGCAGACCTCACACATACACCATTTTTTTCAATTTTTTATAAGCTATATTTTTACTATATATTTATACAAAATTTTTTTCGCTAAAATACTTACTTTTTGAGTTATCTCCGAAAAACCGTCCAAAAACATGTTTTTTTTTGTTAAAAATGAACATATTCACTAACAGATAACTCGAATTGTATCGACTTTGTAAAAAAACTCTATAGAACAAAAGTTGCTTAGAATTAGTCATTATATCCAATTCCGGACTTACTTTGAACGTATTTTTTTTTCACCCCGAGAAAAATTTTTTCACCCCGTATTTTCCAATTTTTGTAAAATGGAGGGGATGTAGAATTGTAAACTTTTTCTTATACAATAATAGACAATTTCAACTACCTTTTCCCAAATTTTCATCCTTCCTTTATTTTTTTGGAGGTTTTCGTAAAATTTTGTGTTCCTTGATCGGGCTATATCTTCTTCTTCTTCTTCTTTTGCCCTTTAATTCGTCCAATTCTGAACATAGGCTTCCCCCAGTTTCCTCCATTCGCTTCTGTTTAGTGCTTTCTGTTTCCAGTGCGTTCCTCCTATCTTTTTAATGTCGTCTCCCCATCTCATCTGGGGTCGTCCTCTTGCTCTCTTTCCTGTCCATGGTCTCCATTGTTGTATCGTGCTATTCCACCTATTGTCCGTTTGTCTAGCGTTATGACCTGCGAAGCTCCATTTTAGCCTGGTTATATGTTGACCTGCGTCTTTGACTTTTGTTCTATTTCTGACCCAGTTTTTTTGCTTTTTGTCTGTCAATTTTACTCCTAACATTGCTCTCTCCATGGCTCTTTGTGTCTTTATTATTTTATCCAAGTTTGGGCTATATATTCAATGGTAATTGTTGTATTTGCTTACTGCACTTAAAACTATTTTTACAATGAACAAACAATTAAAAGTATAAAAGACTTCTGCAATGTAAAATGTATTGTTTTGAAGTCTTTTATACTTTTAATTGTTTGTTCATTGTAAAAATAGTTTTAAATGCAGTAACCAAATACAACAATTACCATTGAATATACATTACTTTCCCTAAGAAGAGTAATCCCACGAAGCCACAGTAATAATTATAGGGACAACAAGATCTAACTTCCCTTATATTTGGCGCCCAACGTGGAGCGCCCTACATGACCCCTATTCCCATTTACAACATCACCGATTACATCATTACTCTCAAATGGATGACGTCACTAGTATGATATATATGCCAAAAAAATGTAAATTTAAAAATAAAAATCGACCTGTTTGTATATTTAGCTAATAATGAATTTATGCGTTACTTTATGGACGCACTGTATATCTGAATGGTACAATTTTAAAGCCTACTGACTATAATACTACGTAAATATTTGCAAATATTTTTTACATTCCATTTACGTTTCAATCGTCCAATTTAATAAAACGTCGAGAACTTAAAAAATTTGTAGCATCGTTTAAAACCGTACACAAACCTAATCTAAGGATACGACGACCCAAAAATTCGGAATATAATTTCTGTAGGCGTATACATTGAAACTCCAAAAATGCGTATTCTTTCCACCGCTCCTCCCACTTCTGGCCACCGTCTTATTCCATTTTAATAAAGACCAGATGGCACTCCGGCAATTTATTATTCGGGAAAAAACTGGAAGTACTTAGCCGCAATCAACTTTTTATTTGATTATCTTGACAAAATTGAGAAGTACGTGAATATGGGTCACAGAAATTGAGTTTAAAAGACCCTTTTTTATTTTGCATTGTTGTTTTTCAGGTGTGACACCGAATTAGATACTTTGGTCTTCTTTTGTAAAGCAGTATTGGCTTTTGAGAGACGAAAAGAGCGATAGTTTAATTCTGAGGGAATGCTTTTGTTTCAGGACAAGTCGTTTAATTCGTTCGAAATGGGTTTCTTTGTTCTGGTTATTTGTACATTTTAAGGCACCTTGATAATTGGCTACACAGGAATGTATTCTAGTTTGGATTCAGTATTATTTTGCTCTTGTGTTACAGTAACATTTTTTTGTACGAAGATAATATAGCACTAAATTTTCACCTTTTAATGTTGATTTCTACCAAAAGACTTAATTAAATCGTGAATTTATTGTACGATTATGATTTTATTTTCTACATAACTGGACACAATAACAAGCTTTAAATTTAGAAATAAATTAAGGAGTTTTCAAATTTCATTTTAATCGTCTGCTTGTATCTGCGTAACCCACATAACAATGATGTTCGCATCATGGTCAAAGCATATACTACCAACATTCGACAGAGTATATTCTTTTTAGTACATGCGTAGTACAAGCATAGCATGTACCCTAAAAAACATTCTAAATTTCATGTTCTTTGCATATACTTTAAAGAATATTCTCGTACCGAATATACTGACCACATTCGTGTACGTAGTATCTCAGAATATTCGTAAAAGTATATTATTGGAATATACCTTCATCGAATATACTTTAAAAGTATGTGCTTTAACACATACTTGTACGTATGTACTTTTAAAATATCTTAAAAATAATATGTATGTATAGGAAGAATAATGTTAGCCTTATAGATTATCCACTTATTATTTTTAGAATAATGAATAAAATTTATGTATGTAGCTATCCCGGACGAATTCATTTCTTAAAATTGTTTTAATTGCAGGTATAATAAAAAAGTTTATAAATAAAAAATTTCGTTTTCATAATTGAAATGAATTTACCATTTTGATTTTACCATGAGTATTTTTTCATCGTTGGAATTTATTAAATACATGCAGTTGCTGTTTATAAAAGAATACACCATTACCAGATCGTAAAAGATCGGAATAATGCAAACGGAATAACGGAAATGACCCTTCTCATTCTACCTGCATCAGGGCCGCGTTTAGGTCAATTGACGCCCTAGGCAATTCTCTAGAAGCCGCCCTTCAAGAATGTACCTACCATTTTTGCGAAAAAAAAAATTGCAAGGAGATTTTTTTATTTAAATAAGAATACATAAAAATTGTCATTCCAGTTCACATCAGATTTCTTTCTTGATTTTTCTTTGAAAAAATCATCTATAATGCCGTCATAATTTATCTCCTTTGTTACGTCACTTTCTATGGACAAAATCGACAAATTGTTAAGACGTTCATGCCTCATACTTGATCGGAAATTATTTTCATGACTATTTTAAATTCTTGACATTTTCGAAAATGACCTTTCAGCGGACACGTTGGTTGGCAACTGGGAGGCACAAATAAATGCGCAAAGGAATATCAAAATTAGGGAAAATATCTTTCAATCCACTCTTCTTTAAATATTTAGATATGTCAATTATTGGTGATTGGTGATTTTATTGTGGTATCCAAATGACCCTTTAAGTGAATGCATTCATGTATGAATGATGTAGGTATCTATTAGTGCAGTCAGTGAGGGTATTTGGCTCCGAATTCCATCCTACTGCATCAATTTACTTGATATTTTCACTGTAAGTAGGGAATAGCTCAAGAAACAAAGTCTACGCTATATCCTATGACGCTTTTAACTTGGGGGGTGGTTCCCACCCGTTATCGGGGGTGGAAATTTTTTTTTATCAAACTAACACCGGAAGTGGCCAGAGAACCTAATTCTAAGCAATAACTCTTTTATAATTTTTTTTTGAAAACTCATTGCTTTTTGAGTTATTCGTGGTTAAAAATTTGCCATTTTCATTTCAGCCAATTTGCCAATTTCAGAAAAATGACACTTTTCGAAGACTGTTTTTTTTTGGAATACCATAAATATGTGCATCTTACGAAAAAAACTATATAAAACATTTTTGTAGTTTATGAAAAATCAGAGAGATTCATTTTTTCATAAATCTTCTAGTTTTAATAAAAAAAGAGATGGTAGGTGAAAAAAGATTTTTTTGGTGCATGCTCAAATCGGTGTATTCAACTTAAAATAACAGAGAAATTGTCGATTTTAGGGGTATAATGCTACGAATACGTGCTTGAAAAGACCTTTAAAACGAGAACTGTTAAATGTCGGTTACATTCAAACTAAGCAAGATATGGTGCAAAAAAACTTATGACTAATGTATTTTAAGGAAAAATGAGAAGTATATTTAACCCCTCATCCACCAGAATTTAAATGCATCATTTTGCTTCTAGAATACCTTATACTATAGTGTTATTTCTATATTCAAAAAGTTGGACGGGTTTAAAATGAATGGTTTTTGAAAAGAATAAGATCAAATTATAGAGCGCATTTTTAAATTTTCTTAAAAATCTTACTTTTTCTCCATGTAATTTGAAAGGGATAAGAGATACGTAAAAAAATACCTTACAAAAATGTAGGTTTTCTTTTAGATAACAATTGTATTTTTCTTTCATTACTGTATCTCATTATCATTTTTGATTTACATGGAGAAAAAGGAAGATTTAAAAAAAAATAAAAATGCTCTCTATAATCTGATCTTATTTTTTTCAAAAATCATACATTTTAAACCCTTCCAACTTGTTGAACATAGAAATAACACTATAGTAAAAGGTATTGTAGAAGCAAAACGATGCATTTAAATCTGGTGGATGATGGGTTAAAATATACATACTTCGCATTTGAGCTTAAAATAAATTAGTCATCCTTTTTTGTTGCACCATATCTCGCTTAGTTTGAATGTAATCGAAATTTAACAGTGCGGTCGTTTTAAAGATCTTTTCAGGCAGTACTTACAAATGGTATTGATAGCATTATACCCTTAAAATCGACCATTTCTCTATTAAGTTGAACACACCTATTTGAGCATGCACAAAAAAATTTCTTTTCACCTACCATATCTCTTTTTATGTTATCACTAGAAGACTTATAAAGGAACGAATCTCTTTGATTTTCATAAGCTACAAAAATGTTTTACATAGGTTTTTTCGTTAGATGCATAATTTTTAAGGTATTCGCAAAAAACCGTCCGAAAAGGCGACATTTTTCAATGAAGATGGCAAATTTTCAACGACGAATAACCCAAAAAGATTAAGTTTAAAAAAAATTATAGAACAGTGCGCCCGCCGCCTTTGCGGTGCTGCCGACGGCCCAATAATCCCCAAATTTACGACTTTTGTCCTTTTTTAATGAATAGTGTTAAGAAGGTGCAATTTGTTTTCTAGAAATGAATGCCCACTTATATTCCATTGATGGATGTACTATGTACTTAAATGTTATTCGATTTTAATTTTTATATACAAATATTTTTGTACAGTATTTTTGCCGCCCTCTTATAATTTGCCGCCCTAGGCAACTGCCTATATTGCCTAATGGATAAAGCAGCCCTGACCTGCATAGGAATTCACAAAGGTTTTATGAAAATAAAAACGCAAACACAAACACTAAACAGGCACATGGCACAGTGCACAGGCATTTGTATTTGTATCCAATCTATGCTTGATGCTGTGGTAGGTTAGGAGGAAGACGAACGACAAAGTATACTAATAGGAACTAGTTTATTATTATAGTATATTATATAGTATATTATAGTAATACTACCGTATTACTTAAATAGTAGGTAAGTACAAAATATATAAATTTTAGTGATAGTTTAGTCACAGAATAAATAACCATGTGGTTTCGGGATTTTTTCCCAAAGTCGTCCATTCTTGAGAAAATGAATTTATTCCGACCTTTACGTGCTCACTGTATAATATTTATATCTAGGTATTATATTTATATATTCAGCATGTTTATTTTGATATGCACATAATACCTAAATATAATATATACATACTTACCTATATAATATTTATACAAATAACTAAAATTTACATGTACCTACTTACTTTTTAAGTAATATTGTACTAATTACTAATGTACTAATTACATTCTCGTATGCAATTTGAATATGTAAAAAGTATATTCTTCCCACATACTAAAAGATGTACGGTAGTATATTCTAAGTATATAAATAGAAAGTTCATAGCACTTGCTTGGAATGTTCTAAAAAGTATATTCTTGGTATATACTGAAAAGAAGTGTAGTACATTCTAAGTATATACATAGAACGTTTAAGTACTGTAATGTAGTATATACTCAGCGTCTGCTCTGCACATTCGTAATGGTAATTACGCATATTCTCAGTATATATTTTTTCTGAAAAGTATGTTCTATGAATCTACCAAGAACATGAAATTTTTATGTGGGAAGTTGGATCCATATGAGACACTTTTTTATTATTAATTTTACGAAAAAAAATTCTTCTTCATAAAAAGCTCTGCATAGTCTAAAACCTAAGATGCAACCATCAGATATCAAACTTTATCAATTTTATACGAGGTATGTCAAAAAATACTTACGAATTTCGCTCAAGAGTAAAGTACTTTTATATTTTAGAATATCAAAAATTGTTATTATGAAAAGTTGTTTGGAATTAAAAAAAGAATTTTGCAAATTTTTCTCAAATTATTGAGACCGAACATTATTTTTAATTATTACAAATGTTGTAATTCTTCACTTCCGATAGAAAAAAGAATATTAATTCTTCAATAATCATTCGATTGTTAATGTATTTTGTTTCTTTTTTCCATTCATTCATTTATTTATTGTTTGGTTTCCTTGTTTTCTCTTTACGTCTTTTTTTTTTTTGTTTACACCAATTATCAGCTAGGTATTAGTCTTTTAATTTCAAATATATCATATTTCTCTATTCTAGTCAAATATAGGTATTATATGTGCTTCACTGGGTTGTTCAATTGCAAGCTTACACTCGTTATCAAACCATTTTCTTTAGTTCCTAGCATCGATTTTGCAACAGTTAATGTGGTTCTACATATTAGGTTCCACTAGTTTTCTAATGTTCTCTCTTCATTTCCTTTATATTCAGTCAGCGTCCGTATTTATTTCTTCTCAAATTTCTTTTGAGTTTTGGGTCTTTTCAGTTTTCTCATATCTGTAATTTTTTTCCTTGGTTGATTCTCCTTTGCCTGTTGGCTGATCCTACATCTGAACTATTCCTGAAATAGTAGCATGCACCTCGTCTACTTTCTATGTCCAAAATTCCTGTGGCTTACCACTTTTCTATCAAGAAATGGTCTCTTTGGTTCACAAATGACCACTAGTAGATATCCACTATCCATGTGTCTTTGGGTGTGTTTTTGTGGGGAAATATAGTAGAACTAATGATCATGTTTTTACTAGCTGCTCAATAAAATATTGCTCATTTTCATTCGTGTCTCTATGTAGGATATTATTCCGATGTATTCTTTTTCAATTCCTAACGTTGCGTTTGTGTCACCTATATCAGATCGCCTATCTTTGCTCTAATAATTGGTAAAAATCTACTTTGGTTTTCTCATCTTATTCTTTCGTTGGGCCAGTGGTGGCCGGTCAGGGTCGGCAGTGCTGACCCACACATTTATATATATAGATTTTTTTAATATTTGTATCTGTGAAGTAAAAAAAATCTGTCAGATAATACAGACTAAATTTTATTCATGGTTTTTAAAAGGATTTGATCAATCCGAGCGTTAAGTGATCCCTGCGCATAACAGACTTCTCAAAAAATGAATGATCCGAGCCATTCATCTGACTTTTCGGCTAGCCGTCCCCAACTCATCCGTAGCTTGACGATTTACTCGTAAAACTCAACGAAATAACAAGCCGATGTGCAAGCGAACATACATTTTCTCCGTAGGCATTAAGCGGCAGGTACGGCACATTTAAATCTGCCGGTCGGTGTTTCATTTGGAAGCATCGGCAGAAATTGTCAAAAATAATCACGCCGTTTTACGTCGTTTAATTGATATTGTAATTTTTTTAAGTTGTCAAGAATTATCATTTAGTGGACATGATGGATCGAAGCATTTGTTAAAAATAAAATTAATTATAGAGAATTAATAAAATTGCTTTAGAAATATTTACTTTCTGTTTCGAAGTGTATTCGTAATGCAGAATGAACTAATACATATAATCAAATAGTTACATTTTGAATAACGTTATTGAATCTGAGATATAGAAAACTATTTGCTTTTCGCTGGAAGTAGATGAAACTTCTGAATATCATGTCATTCACAATTATCAATTATTGTTGTTCGATACGCGTTACGTGGTAATATTTATGAGAGGTTTTTAGATTTTAGAGACGTGAGTAAAAGCAATAAGGCAGAATATATTTTTGGTGTTTTAAAGAACAGATTAAAATTTTTTGATATCAAAAATAAATTGATAGCGCAAACTGGGGCAATCTTATGACGGCGTTGCTGTGATGTGTGGTGAATTGAATGGTCTCCAGGCAAAAGTTAAAACTATTGCATCACAAGCTTTATTTACTCACTGTCATGGGAATAGAATGAATTTAGTTTTGCAGGATACGTGTAAAAAAATAAAGAATATCATCTTTTCTTGCCAGTTTAGCTCACCTAAACGGATTACTGCTTTAGAACAAAGTTTCGAAAAAAAAAAGCGAACAGTTTGTCAGACGCGATGAAATTTTAAATCTCGGTTAGTTTTATCTAAGCAGATTATCTCTGGTAGTTTTAGTATCTGTAGCAGATTTTCGTGAAAAGCTTTTGGAAGTTTTTGATTGTATTATCGATGGCGACGATTTTGAAAGTGGCGATACCTCGATCCGTAAAGCAATCGGTTTGAGAACTTTATTAACTAATTACTCTTTCAATATTCTTTTATAAATATTTTTAAGTTAGAGTTTGCCCAAGATATTCATTGATGTTCAAAATCAGTCAACTGACATTATTTATTCCCAAAATAGAATACGAAAGCTGGTGCAATATCTCGAAAAACGAGTAGGTATATCTTGAAATTTTGGACACCTACTATTATATGCAAATAGATACTCGTTTTTCGAATTTTGAAGATTTGCAAATTTTTGACCTCTTTGACGATTCAGAATTTAAAAGTTACCTTCGCCAAAGAATTTCCAAGATATTTATTATTACAAGTTAGGTACTTAAAAATTATGCCGATCCAAATATTTTCAGAAAGTGGAATAAGTTACAAAATATGTATGTATAATTCTATGTAGTAAGTACTGCAATTCATTACAACAAACTGTTCATCAATTTTCTTATTACCACCAATTTCTGCCTCAAATAAACGGGATTTATCTTGTCTCAAAAGAATCAACACGTATTGTCGAAACACCATGAAACAAGAATGTCAAGTAGATCAAATAAAAAAAAACAAAAAAGAACAAAATCTCCTATGATGATTTAAGCCTTTTAGTTTGAAGGTACCTATACCTATATGAGGAGACAAAAAAACCTTGCCGACCCTGTCTCCAAGGCCACGAGCCGCCACTGCGTTGGGCAGTGAATACGTTGAAGAAGTGAGTTTTTATCCATATCCTACAAATTCGTTTATTAACTGCTTGATAATTGTTGAGGTGTTTATTACTTACTTGCTTAATCCAGAACTCGTCTACCTTTCAGTGTCAGTTATTACGGAGTTGGGTTCTCCGTCGTTTTCTTCCACATTTCCTTCCATTTCCTTCTATCCATGGCCAATGCTTTTGTTTCCTCCTCCCATTTTATTCCTCTTTTGTCAGCCGCTTCGCTCACTTATTCTGTCCACGTCTTTCTTGGTCTTCCTTTCTTCTTTCTTCCCATATATTTCGCTTCATATATCTGTCTTACTATTTTTTCTTCTCCTCTTCTCAGTACATGTCCGAGCTATCTAAGTTGTCCTTGTTCGATTGTTGTTGTAACTGGGTGTATTTTCAGGTTTTCTCTAAAGGTTTGATTTCTAATTTTATCTTTCCTGGTTTTTTCCTCTATTGTTCTCAAAAATCTTATTTCTTTGCTTATTAGTCTATTCTTTTGTCTTTTTGTTAATGCCCAAGATTCACAGGCTTATGTTTTATTATCGGGGTGTTTATTATCGCCTATAAATATCACCCCAAATTGTTTATTGCTGTGTTTAACCAGGGAGCAGTTGCGCTCACTTCTGTCACGTAGATAGTCGCGCGTAGAGAAAAAATCTCACAATACAAATTTAAATACGAATTTAAAAAAAAATCATTTATAATATTTTTATTTACTTGTTATGTTAATAAACAAAATTGAAAAAATCTAACACACTCGTCAAAGAAAAGCGTGGCGCGTCTTCATCGAATAAACGGTTTTTGCCCCACGCTTTTCTTTAACGAATGTGTTCGATTTTTTCAATTTTTTTTATTTTTT
This sequence comes from Diabrotica virgifera virgifera, assembly GCF_917563875.1. NCBI lineage: Eukaryota > Metazoa > Arthropoda > Insecta > Coleoptera > Chrysomelidae > Diabrotica > Diabrotica virgifera. The sequence goes on from NC_065449.1 coordinate 217,513,609, forward strand.
GCTTTTTAGTCTTAGGTACACTTTTCAAACATTAAAATATATCGTCATGTTTATTAAAATTTGTATAAAACATTATGTACAAACATGAAAAGTAGTCGGAATCGGCCAGAAATTTGAAACTTTATTGTTTATTTATAAAGCATAACGTAAACAATTAACGTAATAAGTGAAATTATGTATAGTTCATATAATTAGCTACAATCTGTAAAAGTTTCAAGTTTCTTCATTGTAAAAAGCAAGAGAATTTAAGCATTTTCCGTTAAAATCGTTTTTTTTTATTTTTTCTTTAAACTATTAATAAACAAAAAATTTTTGAAGTTATACTTCTTTACCGGCGATAGAGGGTAAATTTTTGTATGGGAAAACCTAGCGACCGGACGCATGCGCATTATAACTTTGTTCTGATTGGATGTTCAAATGACATGTCAAAAATTATTCAATATGGCGGCTGTGGCACAGCTGTAGTTAGATTATTTATGGTTGTTGCGTTTTAAAATTTGTGTGAAAAGAAACAACAAACAAAAGTTAGTTAATACTTATACTGCCTTTTTAAATAGTTTTCATATATATACCTATATTTTTGGACTTTTGGACTATTTTGGAAAAGGAAAACTCATTCTAATTTGGTAAGTACCTAGTTTTTATTATAATCATATTGTAATTATACATTTGGATTAGGTTGAAATACATACATTTATTTTCTCAAGAATGCGGATTTTAGAGAGAAATCCCAAATTAGGTTCGATTTTTATTTTTAAATTATGATTTTTTGGCGTAGATTTATTTATCTAGTAGGTATGTAATGCTTTGATTTACATACTTAATTTGATTACCAACAAAAGTTCTACCAATCTTCATCTAATATATTGTTTTCTTACTGTTTTGTTATATTTTTATATTTTCTTCCACAAAATTTAAACTACATAATTTTCAAAACAATTGTCAAACAGTAAAACGTTCAGTTACCATATTTTTCCACATGATAAATAATGTGCGATTGGACGAGTGAGTCTACGCTTCGATTACGAGTCAAAGCGGCACGAAATTCAAGGGTTCAATTCCCGATGCAAGTTTTATTTTTTTATGCATATTATGATTGTAAGTATATTTGTTATATAATTTTTTTTTCAGCAAATGCGTATTTAAAATTTTTGCCAACAATTATTATCGTCCAGAAATCATTTTTTCTTTGTGGCATTTTTCAATGTGTTTGTGTGCGTTTTATTCTTTTATTTTTTTTAATTTTTGGTATAGTCTTAAAAATCACATAATATGTAGTAGAAGTATAACTTCTTACGTGCGTACAAAGTACACACACATTCTTGTTTATTGACTATTCGTGTATTGTTCCAGCGAATGCATATGTCTGCAAATTTTTAGTCATTTGCATTGAAGAAAAGGCAGTCAAATTAACCTCCAAAGATTTGACCCAAACGATTGAACTAAAGAAAAGCGTTTAATTAATTAATACGACAAAACGAATTCTAATGTTAATTGTAGCACAAAATGTCTCTACCGGTGGTTTTTCTAAGACTACGATAAAAACACGAATTTTTTGAATTCGAGTTTTGGTTGAAGTTTTGTTTCGTATCGTATTGAAATTTGACACGAATAAACGCCGATTTATATATAAACAAAAATATGAGCGTTCAAACTTTGAAACTTTATTGTTTATTTATGAAGCATAACGTAAACAATTAATGTAAAAAGTGAAATTATGTATAGTTCATATCATTAGCTACAATCCGTAAAAATTTCAAGTTTCTACATTGTAAAAAAAACAAGAGAATTTAAGCATTTTTCATTAAAATCGTTTTTTTTTATTTAAACAATTAATAATTTTTTTTTATTGACTACCTGTGTATTTTTCCCGCGAATGCATATGTCTGCAAATTTTCATTCATTTGCATTGAAGAAAAGGCAGTCAAATTAACCTCCAAAAATTTGACCCAAACGATTGAACTAAAGAAAAGCGTTTAATTAATTAATACGACAAAACGAATTCTAATGTTAATTGTAGCACAAAACGTCTCTACCGGTGGTATTTCTAAGACTACGATAAAAACACGAATTTTTTTAATTCGAGTTTTGGTTGAAGTTTTGTTTCCTATCGTATTGAAATTTGACACGAATAAACGCCGATTTATATATAAACAAAAATATGAGCGTTCAAACTTTGAAACTTTATTGTTTATTTATGAAGCATAACGTAAACAATTAACGTAAAAAGTGAAATTATGTATAGTTCATATCATTAGCTACAATCCGTAAAAATTTCAAGTTTCTACATTGTAAAAAAACAAGAGAATTTAAGCATTTTTCATTAAAATCGTTTTTTTTTTTATTTAACAATTAATAAATTTTTTTTATTGACTATTTGTGTATTGTTCCCGCGAATGCCTATGTCTGCAGATGTTCATTCATTTGCATTGAAGAAAAGTCAGTCAAATTAACGTCTAAAGATTTTATGCAAACTATTGAAGTAAAGAAAAGCGTTTAATAAAAATACCTTTTTTTAACAATTTTAAAGCTAATTGGTTCTTACCAAAGCCATAAATTCCACACAAAGAATAAAAAAAAACAATAAAAATTAAAAAATAATTTCCACGCATTACTATGATCCTCCTCGAGGCACTTACGAGTGGAAAGCAATGTTGCAAAATTTTTCATCAAGTTATCACGGAAAAGGGTAAAATGTGAGATTTTTTCTCACGGCGCAACTGCTCCGGATTAAACCACTTCTCAAGATGGTGTTTGTTTTTGTGTTCCGAATACTCTTCCCTAGCCATATTCAGGAGATGTCATCATTTTAGTTCAATTTTAATTATGTTGCAGTTCTTTTTATTATTACGACCTTGAAGATTTTCGTATATTTAAAGTCTGAATACTTTTTATATCAGCACGATGTATCCAATACACTACCGAGATAACCAAAGCTAATATTTTCTGTACAGGCCCGCTCTGTCAGCCAAAGAAAAACACATATCTGAGTCAATCATCAATCAGCCCTGATTTGTCCATTGTCGAACATAGGCCTCCTCCAGATATTTCCATCTCCTTCTGTTCTCCGCGTCTGCTATCCTCTTGGTCACAATTCTTTTGAGGTCGTCGGCCCATCGCGTTCGGAGTCTTCCTCGGCTTCGCTTGTCTGCCCGTGATCTCCACTCAAGCAGTTTGTTTGTCCATCTGTCGTCTTTCATTCTTGCAACATGTCCCGACCATTAAAAAAAATTTAAATACTCTTACAAAAAAAACCCAAAAAAGTTTGGATTTTATTTTTAATTTTACTTGTTTTTGCACATTTTTCTATAAAACTTTACGCGGAACTTGATATTATCTATCTACAACTACTGTAAAAATTTGGACCTTCTATCATCTAAGGATCCAGAGATCAAAAGTTAAAAAACTAGTATTCGGGAAATCGCAAAAACATAAAACACTCTAACAGGTTATAAAGCTACTGGTACACGGTAAGTTGAGTGCAGACGTTCAGAAAACAAATAGTTTTGTAACCATGGATATTTTATACTATAATGTGTTATATAGGGTGTCCCAAAAGTAGCGGAACGGTCGAATATTTCGCGAACTAAACATCGGATCAAAAAACTGAAAAATACATGTTCAATCATTTTTAAAAATCTATCCAATGACACCAAACACCAATCCCCACTACACCCCCTGGAGGTGGGGTGGGGGGTAACTTTAAAATCTCAAATGGAAACCCCCAGTTTTTCTTGCAAATTTGGATTCGTTGCGTAAAAGTAGGCAACTTCTATTCAAGACATTTTTTCGAATTGTGGATAGATGGCGCTATAATTGGGAAAAACGATTTATCCTGATACCATAGGTAAATTATAGAAACGGTCTAATATCTCACGAAATACACTTCCAAATGAGAAACCGAAAAACAGATTTTTAATCTTTTTCGAAAAACTATCGAATAACACCAAACATGACCCTCCAACCCACCCCCTGGAGGTGGGGTGGGGAGTAACTTTAAAATCTTAAATAGCAACCCCCACTTTTTATTGCAGATTCGGATTCGCCATAAAAAATTAAGCAACATTTATTCGAAACATTTTTTTAAATTTCTGATAGATGGCGCTAATAAATCGTATTTTTCCAATTAAAGCGCCATCTATTAACAATTCTAAAAAATGTTTCGAATAAATGTTGCTTAATTTTTCGGGACGGATCCGAATCTGTAATAAGAAGTGGGAGTTGCTATTTAAGATTGTAAAGTTACCCCCTACCCCACCCCCAGGGGGTGGGTTGGTGGGTCACGTTTGGTGTTATTCGAAAGGTTTTCGAAAAAGATTAAAAATCTGTTTTTTAGTTTCTCATTTGGAAGTGTATTTCGTGAGATAAGAGACCGTTTCTATAATTTACCTATGGTATCAGGATAAATCGTTTTTCCCAATTATAGCGCCATCTATCCACAGTTCGAAAAAATGTCTTGAATAAAAGTTGCTTACGTAACGAATTATAATCTGCAAGAAAAACTGGGGGTTTCCATTTAAGATTTTAAAGTTACCCCCACCCCACCTCCAGGGGGTGTAGTGGGGGTTGGTGTTTGGTGTCATTGGATAGATTTTTGAAAATGATTGAACACGTATTTGTCAGTTTTTCGATCCGATGTTTAGTTCGCGAAATATTCGACCGTTCCCCTACTTTTGGGACACCTTGTATATCGTTGGAAAGAGAATATTTCAGCGAATAATTTTCAATCATAACCCAAAAAACTTAAAAAATTCAATTTTCGGACTTTGGCTGCCCTTAAATGGATTGGGATATTTGTTTTAAACACGTCTCTCATTTTTCCGAATGCACCCCAACCTAAACTTACTCTTCTGATTTATCTGAGTACAGTGGAACCCCGATAAGTTGGTCCCCGATAACCCGGAAGTCCGGCTAACCCGGACCGATTTTTATCAGACAAACATTTCAACAATAAAAATGTATGTAATATAATATTTGAGAGATAATGGGTATTTGTGTAATTTGAACTACATATACGATAGTAAAAATTACTCATGGCACACGACGTTCATTGTTGTGTTATCGGAAACAACAGGCACCTGTAGTATCCTTTATTTATTTCAAACTGTCTTAGCATTGTTTAAAAAACTAAAAGACTATTAAAAAATTATTTTTTAAACAATGGCCTTAGTCTTCACTGTTATTAAATAACATAACACCTTTGCGATTGAGACCGTATTGTGTGTAGTACAGTCGTATTGTTCGCTTCCGTTCTGTAATCGTTCGTAAATCTATTCAGATTTTGTGTTTGCGTGTTTTTTTGTCTACGTAATGGCAACAAAACGTAAAAATGTTTTAGTGATAATGGAAAAGAAACTAGAAGCATTAGGTAGAATTGATAAAGGCGTAATTGATACGTAATTTAGATGTGTACTGTGCATATATATTTCATGTTATTTCGAGTTTATCTGTCTTCTTCTTTAAGTGCCATCTCCGCGGCGGAGGTCGGCAATCATCATAGCTATTCGTATTTTAGAGATGGCTGCTCTGAAAAGTTCATTAGATGTACATCCGTACCACTCTCTCAGGTTGCGCAGCCACGATATTCTGCGTCGCCCTATGCTTCTCTTTCCTTGAATCTTTCCCTGCATAATCAATTGGAGCAAGCTGTATCTCTCTCCACGTGTAATATGTCCGAGATATTCCAATTTTCTTGTTTTGATGGTATTTAGGATTTCCATTTCTTTATTCATCCTTCTCAGAACCTCTTTGTTTGTAACGTGTTCTGTCCACGATATTTTCAGAATTCTTCTGTACACCCACAGCTCGAATGATTCTAGTTTTTTCATTGATGCAGCATTCAAGGTCCAAGCTTCCATTCCATAAAACAGAGTCGAGAAAACGTAGCATTTAGCCAACCTAACTCTTAGCTCCAACTTCAAATCTCTTGTGCAGAGCACTTTCCTCATTTTGTTAAAATTTGCTCTAGCCTTTTCTATCCTGATTTTGATTTCCTGTAAGTAATCTCCTGTGGAGTTGATCATTGTTCAAAGGTATGCATATTGATCGACTCGTTCGATATTGGATCCGTTGATGACGAGATTTTCGTTATTTCTTTGAGTTTTCGATATTCTCATAAACTTTGTCTTCTTGACATTCATTGTTAGCCCGTATTCTTCTCCAAACTCTGCTATTCTGGTCACCAGCCTCTGAAGATCCCCAATATTTTCAGCTAAGATGACAGTATCATCCGCATATCTAATGTTGTTAATGGGAACTCCATTTACCTTTATTCCAGCTGTTTCACCATCCAGAGCTTTTTTCAAGATCTCTTCCGAGTAGGCATTAAAAAGAACCGGCGACAACACGCATCCCTGTCTCACTCCACGTCTGATTTCAATTTCCTCCGACAGCTGATCGTTAACACGTACTTTTGCTCGTTGCTTATAGTATAAATTCGATATAATCCTGAGGTCATTGTAGTCCAGCTTCCTTGATTCCAGAACATGCATTAATTGTTCATGTCGTACTTTGTCGAATGCTTTATTATAGTCAATAAAACACGCATATATATCTTGATTGACGTCCAGGCACCTTTGTATAAGTATGTTAAGTGAAAAAAGAGCTTCACGAGTTCCCAGGCCTTTGCGAAACCCAAATTGCGTATCATTAATGTCTATGTCTAGTTTATGATATATTCGGTTATGGATGACTTTCAGTAGCAACTTTAGCACATGGGACATCAAACTAATGGTGCGGTAGTCGCCGCATTCTCGTGCGTTTTTCTTTTTAGGGAGGCAAATAAAGATCGACGTCAACCATTCTTTGGGTAATGTGCCTGAGATATAAATTTTGTTCAAGAGTACCACTAAAATATCAATATGCTGCTCATCTATAATTTTCAAAAGGTCGATAGGAAGCATGTCAGGTCCTGGGCTTTTTCTGTTCTTCATTGTTTTTAACGCATGTATTATTTCTTCCGTTGTAATATATGGACCTATTTCTCCTGAAGTAAGTTCTATGTGTTCCAGGTACCCTCTTTCATCATCGAACAGTTCAGCGATTTATTCTGCCCAACGTTGTACTTTCTCATCGGTCTCTGTTATAGCGACCCCGTGTCTATCCAGAAGTGCACCAGTTAGATTTTGCTTTCTTAGTCCAGCCATTTCTTTGACTTTCTTATGTAGGTTAAATAGATCGTATCTTTTTTGGAGATCCTCGATCTCTTTGCATTTCTTGTAGTATACCCTATTTCTTTCTGAGTTTATCTGTAAGTATACCCTATTTTATTAATTTTTACCATATTCTCCGGCTAACCCGGATTTTCGATAACCCGGATCGGCCGCGGTCCCGATTAATCCGAGTTAACGAGGTTCCACTGTACTTGTATATAAATAAAACACAATCTAGCTATTCACATGTTCGTATATTTCTCGTGTAAGATAATAATTGACATGTTGGTTAATTTCTAATACATATCGAACTAAATTTAAATGTCAATGAATATTTTAATTAATAAAGTACTCTTTACTATTGTCACAATTTACAAATTTTTGGTAAATTGAACTGTGTTCATAAACTACTGGTTCACAGTTATAACAGTGCCGCTGGAATGGCAGGAGAAAATAACGATTTAGATCCTACATTTCTGAAATATTGTCAAGTAGATATAAAATTTCAGTCTTATACCCATAAACTTAATTTGGCTGCACTTCAATCCACTAGCTTTCTTAAACTAGGGGATTAAAGTTAAAATCTTCTCCACTAATCTCACAAGCTTTTTTTGCTAAGACGGACAACTTGACATACATTGGATATGAATTTAGGAAGAAAATTTCATTGTGCTGTAAGTATTTTAGCTTGCAATATTTCCACATTCTAAAAGTGTTTAAGTACCTCCAAACATAAAGTTTAGACGTCAGTTACTGCTACAAAAAAAAGACTTAAAGAATTAAAAGCGCTTGAAAATTTGCAATATATCCGGTGATAACGGACCAATTTGGCTGATTTTGTTAGTCTTAAGAGTCTAGGATAGCGCTTGAAAATAATAACTACACAATTATTTTTTGCAATAAATAATCATTTTTCAATTTTATTTTGGTTTTAGTTTGTTATAAACATTTTTTTACAATTTTCTTTATTTTTCGTATTATCGTTTTGTGTATATTATATTGTGAAATTATAGAAGGTAACCCTATAGAAAATTGTAATGATTTATATGAACCGCCGCTTAACCAATATATAAAATCCGAAAATTGTAAATTAATTTTTATTTCCGATGTTCATTCAATTGTTATATTATAATAAATAGATAAGATATTTAAGTTAAAACTGCAAGTACTTAACTTGCGAAAATTTAAAATATGATGCACATATGTTATTAGAATTTCGATTATAATGTTTAAAAAATGTAATACAGTCGAACCCGCTTATTGGAATAGCCTTCGTGCCAAACAAAACTATTCTTATAACCGGTATATTCTAATAACCGATCATTGGTCGCTAGTAGAAACGTTTCGGGACCTCAAATTTTTATTCCTTAAACCGGGATATTCTTTTAAGCGGTATTCTAATAAGCGGGTTTGACTGTATATGTATTTTTTGGTTTATTTTGTCTGGGTTATAAACACTCCGTTTTCAATAGTATAAAATACTTTTTCTATTCTCATACTATAATAGGGCTTTTCATTTACAGTCATTTGTTTCGAGCTTCTGTCATATTTCGTATAATCCGTGTATAATTTTAATATATACAGATTATACAACATATGACAAAAGCTCGAAACAAATGACAATCGATGAAAAGCCCTATATATATATCAATTATGATTTCACTACCTGTATCATAATGAACTTCATTATGATACAGATTTTCATTACAATACAGATTTTTAACCAATAGAATCGCGATATGACATTTGCGATGAAGGTGGCCCACGCAGTGACCAATGGCGAGTCAAATACATACGCTTTGACAGTTCTCAATATGTAAACAAACTGACAAACTACTTGATTTGTTTGCGTTACAAAATTAATAAATTTGAACATATTTTTTGTTGTGAATGATCATAGAAAAAATCGTGTATACAACTTGCATTTAATTATCATTATGAAGCTCGTACTCTATATACTCGCTTCATAATGGCCATCATTAAATGCTCGTTGCATAATATACGTATAATATACTATTAGTTTAACTTAATGTTACATATACTTTTATGTGCTAATATTAAGTGACATATTGATAAACAAATTAATTTTGTTCTGAAGCTATTTATTTGTGGCATCTTATTTTGATAACGATTTTCAAAAAGGGAGTCGAAACGTTGAATAAATTTTATTTCCAACTTGAATTGTGGCTTATTTCCCCAGTAAAATAGCAAAATAACAAATTAATTATTTAAATATTCATTGACATTTAATTGGCGTACAAAACTGCATTGCCTAACATTCACTAAATTTGCTTTGAAGTGCAAAAAATCAGCATTCATTAAAGGCACACTTCTAACAATTTTTGTAGTATCTGCTTGTACGGATTGTTAACCTTATCACCAGCTTCTGCTAAATAAACTAAAGTTATAACAGGTGACTATATTAACATTGACAAAAGTGTATACATCGAAATAAGTATAATAGCCTCATAAATATAATAAACTTCTTCTAAGTATATATTGAACAGGATTAGGGACAGGCAGCATCCTTGTTTAAGGTCTTTAGCTAACTTAAAACCGTTGTATATTTGATTTCCTATTTTAACCTTTGTTACTGTATTATTGTATATTTATTTCTTTAATAGTGTTAATAGCGTAACGTTTATTTATTATACTCTTGTTTACTATAATTTCGCAACAGATACAGTATAGGATGCATTTGTTAAATCGACCAGATGCGGAAGCACGCCAAATAGAATTATATTTTAGTGACGTCACGTTGCCTAGCAACCGTCGATTCTGCCATTATGAAATTCTATTTTGTGACGTCAGCAAAATAGAATTCTATTTGGCGTGCTCTGGGTCCAGGAGCAGATGTAGCTCTCGAGATCTCAGCGTTCTCTTCTCGATTACTTAAGATTGGCAGAAAAAACTGTTTATAGATGATCGACTTGCTCTAAAGCCGTTTTGTCCTTCAAATTCAAAAAGTCTCTTCGCATAATCGTTGGGCTGAAAGTTCGTAGGCTAACAAAGAAAGAATTTTTTTTGATACAATTTGAATTTATTATTCAATATAGCTACCTTCGAGAACGATACAACGATATAGCAGTTATACAACTTTTTAATATCATTTTTATAATACAATTTGTCCTTATCCTCAAAATAAGCCTCAGTTTCGGCGATTACCTTCTTATTTGTGCTAAATTTCTTTCCAGCGAGCATTATCTTATCTCTTGAGGTCAGGGAACAGGTGGTAGTCGCTGGGAACCATATCTGGCGAATACGGTGGCTGCAGAAGCAATTCGAAGCCCAATTCATAAAATTTTGCCATCGTTTTCATTGATTTGTGACACGGTGCGTTGTCTTGGTGAAATAGCACTTTTTTTGTCTTCATATGGGGCCGTTTTTTCGAATAGTCGCTGTTAATGGTTCTTCCCTTTTCAAGAGAGTCGATGAATATTATACCATGCGCATCCCAAAATACTGATATCGTAACCTTTCCAGCCGAGTCTTGCGTCTTTCCACGCTTTGGAGTCGGTTCATTACGTGCAGTCCACTCGGCAGACTGTCGATTGGACTCTGGTGTGAAATGATGGAGCCATGTTTCATCCATTGTAATATTTCGACGCAAAAATTCGGTTTTATTACGATTGAAGAGCTTCAAACACATCTCAGAATCATCAATTCGTTGTTGTTTTTGATCGATTGTGAGCTCTCGCGACACCCACTTTGCACAGAGCTTTCGCATACCCAAATATTTATGCACAATATATCCCAATACGTTCCTTTGATATCTTTAGAGTCTCAGCTATCTCGAACAACTTCACTTTACGGTCATCCAAAATTATTTTGTGGACTTTTTTGACGTTTTCGTCGGTAACCTCTTTAGGGCGTCCACTGCGTGCATCGTCTTCGGTGCTCATTTCGCCTCGTTTAAACTTAGCAAACCATTTCTCAACGGTTAATTTTCCTGGTGCAGAGTCCGAATAATGTTTATCAAGCCAAGCTTTGGCTTCAACAGTATTTCTTTCGCCAAAAATCAATGCTTTATTAAGACACGAAATTCCTTCCTGGTAAACCTTCGCCCTGTCATGGTTTATTTTTCAGTTTTGGGGACAGTAAAAAGCAGCAAGGGATCAAGGTCGATGAATATGGTTGTTGGGATATATGTAATAACATGACATATAACAACATAATCGCTCCACAAAATTACATGGTATGGCATCTCTAACACATTAAGAGGTTTATTGAACACACAAAATGTAATATAGATTAGAAATACAAAATGGCTGCTAATTTGAACATGTGTTGGGAAACTGTGTACAATCATAAGAAACAAAAAATGGAATGTACCTACATCCTACATAGGGAAATTTAAAATGTCACAGCGATTTACACTAACCTTTTATGTTTCGTAATATCACATATTATTATTTACTTTAAACAATTTTAGAATTCAAATTACATTCTTATTTTAATGTAAGCATTCCTGGTGATAAGGTATAACACTCTTAGCTAACATGAAATGTCTACAAATCTATGAAACAGCAAAATACGAATTAAATATAATAGAATCTCGCAGAATATTTTAATTTTTTAATTTTTCAGTCATACTGTATGTTCCCATTATTTACTTTAATTTAAAAAAAACTAATCGTTTTTATTGATACTATTTAAATTGGAAAATTAAGAGGTAATAAAATATACTATGGTGTATTCCACGAATATAAGTCTGTTTTGGATTATTGCGACAACGAATATTTTAGTGTGCAACATAAGAAGTACGAAAGTATTTTGCTGTAATAATTACTCCAATAAACAACAATATAATTTGCAATTTACTTTTGTTCTTCATATTTTGCACAGTAAAATATTCGTTGTCGCGATAATCCAAGAGGGTCGTATATTCGTGGAATGGGGTATATGTGAATTTGTAATTTAATGTGTAAAAATACTTAATATGTAGTAAACCCTTTCGCTATATTTAGTCCGTAAACCACTTACATTAATAGACGTATAGACGTGTATATTCACAAAGATAGAGCAGTTTGTGACGACACCATATTTTTTTCTTTGTTTTCCTTGTATCTCTTTTCCTTGTTTTACATGAAGTAAGTATAGTAGCGTCTCTTTTTTGTAGAGAAGAGAGAGAGTGAGCAGGTTTAGTGCGCTAGAGAGTGACAAATCGAACAACCACAAGGGATCTTGTCGTCAGCACGAGCAGACGTGCAGATGTGCTCGGTCTATGTTAATTTATATACGTCTATGTTTCCATCATGACAACACAATCCCCTGTCACTGAGACCACGCCTGCAAAACTGAGTCAGCATTATTGACGGTTTTGGCACTTTTTCAAAACGTTACATGTCGCTAACGTACCGCTACCATGTCACTGACTTGTCAAACGTTAAAAAGTCCAAAAAAGGGTCAAAAGTATCAAACGCATGGACTGGTCAACGTGATTAAACAATGAAGTGTATCGAAGTGAGATATTTACAACACTTGCTGAAAAGAACACTAGGAAGGATAAGCTTGTAGGTGCATCCTTTTTTATACTTTTCTAATAAATGGCACCATAGACTATCAAGATTGACTATGAGTCTATGAGTGAACTAATTGAACTAAAGATAAAACTTGTAAATGTTTATAAAAATGACAGAACGATTAGTTTTCCATAAATACAGAAGTCTTTTGAGTTTAAATAATTCGTTTTAAAGTATAGGGGTATTTAGCCGTTCCATTATGTTGCTATCAAGCACAGCTGATGTCCTAACTTTTATCGTATGAACTGATAAAAGCTATGTATTTATTCTACCTTTAGCCTTTTCTTACACCCTAACAATTTTACATATAGGTCCTAGATTTTAATCATCATATGCATAAAACAATATAATGAAATATATGTAGGTAATGTTCAGTAAACCAAACTTAGTTTATCAGTAAATCACAGATTTTTATAACTATTGAAGGAAGAATATTACAATAAATTTAATGAAAACTTGACAATTATATCTTTATGTTGTTCTGAAGCTATTTCCTTGTGGCATTTTTATAATCAACTACAGTAAAACCTCGATATAACGGACTAATTGGGGGGACGATATGTCTGTTAAAGCCGAAAATCCGTTATATAAAAATAGGTCTAAAATCAATCAAAAATGTTTTTTTTTTTAATATATGCCGTAGTACTTTAGATACAGTGTACAAATCTCTAAGTTAAGAGAGGAATTAAGTTTTGTTTGGTACTTTTTTACTTCTCGACTTCATCTCAAAACTTTTTACAATATACTCGTTTGGTTGCCAAAATTATTCACTGATCCATGCGTTGAATAAGCTATGTATTTTTTTGGAAAAAACGATTCAATTAAAGTTACCATCTTCTGAATGACGAATATTTTCAGGGGGATAAGCAGGAGTGTTGTCTAAAATCAATAAACAATTCACCTCTTTCGGCGGTATTTCCAGTTTCTTCTCTTGAAATTTTCTCACTGCAGGTACAAATTCTTAAAAAAAAAACAATTTTTGAAAATATCTGTGGTGAACCATGCCTTATTAGAGCGATAATATGAAACGAGCAGATGATGCATTATATCTTTGACTACTCTACATAGATTTATGAGATTTGCCAATAGTTATAACAGTCAATCCATGCGATCCATCGGCTTGAGTACAAACTAGTGCCGCGATCCTTTCCTCGCTAATTTTTCTTCCAGAATTCGATTTTTCATATTTTTTTGCATTCAAATTTTTTTTCATTCGATCGGATTTTTGTCCGTTATATCCGAAGTCCGTTAAATAGAGGTCCGTTCTATCGAGGTTTTACTGTATTTCTAATGGGAATAAGCCACAATTTTACCAAAAAAATGATTTTATTAACGTTTCGAAGCCCAAATCGGGTTTCGTTGTCAAAATACAAAATACTACTAGAATAAACAAAAATGTTGTTGCTAAGTAAAAAAAATTCTTCTAATAATTTATTCAATCTGACTCATTTATATTGGCAATTCAGACGTATATTATACATTTTAAAGTAGAAGACTTTAAAATGATATCGCCAATATTTATGAGTTGCGTTCCTGGGACGACGTTACTAAAAGATAGTTCATTCGATTACATGAAATCAATCCCAACTCAAGAATATCCGTCACAAAAAAATCACAGCATGTGATCTGTCTTTAAAAAGACAACCAAATGCAATACCGTCATCGTCAACGACGACGGTCTTGATATTACCTTCCTTATGTATTACAGACCACTTTTGAGGTTTAAATTCTCTGGTACGGAGTTTGATCTTCTGGAATAAATCCCTCGGTTCATTTCGACAGCTATATTCCTCTATCTCTCTGCATATTTGAGAGATGTAATCAGCTTTGTCTTTGCGGCACTGTTTTCTGATTTTTTTCGATAACGCTCTGTATTCATCGTTTGTTCCGTATCTAGTTTTATGTTCTTTTCTGCGTTGAATCACAGTCCACGTATTATCGGATATCCATGGCTTACGGCCAGTGGAAACCTCTGCCCCACAGTCTTTTGCAGCCTCGATTACCTTACCTTTGAGATAGATCCAAGTGCTCTCAGGGTCACTATTTACTTGGTCTAAAGAAAGAGCTTCTTCTAGGTTTTGTTGGAAGTCATTGATTTTTGATGGATTTAGAGACATGACTTTTCTCTGGGGTCTTCTTTTGGGGACTTTAAAACGAAGTCGAACGTTCAATACCAGGAGTTGATGATCGCTTCCACAGTCTGCGCCAGGATATGTTTTACAGTTGATGGCCGACGACTTTCATCTTGATCTTATTAGGATGTAGTCTATTTGATTTCTTGTTCACATTTCATATAATAGGATACACCCTGCATAACATTTCAGGACTTTCTTGCGAATATGCATCGACCGCTTTCTTTTACATAAAACTGGATTCCAGGTCATAAAATCCTTACATGATATTTCGATCCCGGTTATTATCATTCTGCAACGTTCTATTTCGTCTCCATATTAAGAGAAAGAGACATTGATCTATATTAATCTTTCCAACTGCCATCCACTTTGTCTTTGATGTTAATTTTAAGGCCTCTCACTTTCGACAATTGAACAGAACTTAAATTATCCAGTATAATATTGACAGTCAAATAAGGATATCTACGTTAAAATGGAAGTTTTGCGGAATTAGAAATGTTTCATATATGATAGAAACTAAACATGCACAAACTGAAGGAGTACTATGTTGGTAACCACTCAGTGAATAATATGGGATATGTTCAACGACAATGAAAAACCTAAAATAGTCATATTTCATCGAATTCCTTAAACAATTATGTAATATAATATAATCCATAAAAATATAAGTACAAACAATATATTATCAACACCTGGTACGTTAAAATTAGTAAATAAATGATTGGACTTAAATGATTCTAAAATAAATATGAGTATAAAGAAAATAAATTATAACATCATCTACATATTTACAATCACGTAATAAATATATGCGATAACATTTTGTACATATCACTAAATAATCACTACTTCTGTTGAGTTGAGCTGAATCTAGAACAAGTTTAAAATATTTGTCACCCAATAAAAGATAAAGAAATTTTATGAATTAGTTTTGAGTGTTACATAAATATCGTAACTGCTTAATAAAAAATCAAACGGTGTGTCCAGGGTTGGCAGGTTTAAACCAACATGCTTAAAACCTTGGTTTAAACCATGGTTTAAATCAACTGGTTTTTTAAGAAAAAAAAGAATGTGTGTGTACTTTGTACGCACGTAAGAAGTTATACTTCTATTATATGATTTCAACGAAATAAATATACTTAAAAGTTTATTTGTATTTTATTTAATTAATAAACTACATAATTTTGATATTACCACTTTTAAAAATTTTTTATTAAAAAAAAAAAAAAAAAAAAAAAGATTACAATCGTCCGTGTCAGGATTTGAACCCGGGACCTTCACGTTATGTAGTCGAATGCTCTACCAATAACCCATCAGGGTTATGTTTTTACGGCTTCTGGGACGTAATTACAAACGACGGTGACAAATAGATCAAGTGAAGTATTAAATATAAAAATGTTTAAAATACGTATTATCTTACTCCCAAGGAAGACAAATCCAAAGACACAAAAATTATAATAAATATATTTACTAAAAACACTAATATATTATTTTCAAACCTTAGTTGCGCTGATAATACATACATTATAACTTGGATGATTTAGCAACTAACAACATACTGTCAGTGTGCGCATGCCCCAGGGAATATAAAAACTCGCCCTCGTGCCTAAAGAAGTATAACTTCAAAAACCTGGATTTTTTATTGAGCCTCCAAACTGGTGTTTTTATTTAAAGTCTTTAATACAGCTGCCGCAAATGAAGAAAATTAAGATAAATAAATTATATTTTTTTACTTCCGAACTTAGCTATTTTGAATATTATTACGTTTGAAGATGTTTTTTTTTGTTATTTTAATTTTTTGTGTGTGTAAATAAAAGTAAACGTTGTCTTAATCATTTTTTTCATTGCTGATTACTATTATTTTATAGAATAATTTATTCATTTTTAAAGTATTTAGACTAATGATACTTTGTATCACATAAACCTGGTTTATTTTTGGATTTTTTGAAAAAACCTTGGTTTTTGTCAACCCTGGGTGTGTCCCAGCAAGACGTAGGTATATAACCTACAGCTGCATTTTTCTTTTAGCAAAAAAGAGTTTAACTTCTTTTTTGGAGATGGCTGCAGGTCTAATTTTCTTATTAGGTGTATTTTATCAAAAAATATATTCCTGATGTTTTTCAGATTTTCCGTAACGTGCGCCAACTTCAAAACCGCGAAAAACTGGTATTTTGGGGGTTTTGGAGGATTTTCTCTCTTTTATAGACTTCAAAACAGATCAATTAAAGATTTTTATAGGTTATATACATGGTGTAACAAAAATGCAGGTCATAAATTACATCACATATTCTGGGACCAAAAATAGCTCGATTGAACCTAACTTACCTTAGTAGAAATGTGCACATAAAAAAAGTTACAGCCCTCTGGAGTTACAAAATGAAAATCGTTTTTTTCCAATATATCGAAAACTGTTAAAGATTTTTTATTAAAAATGGACATGTGGTATTCTTATGGTAAGAATATTTAAAAAATAATAATAATAGTTAAATTTGTACACCCCATAAAAAATTTTATAAGTATTTTTTCGATAAGGCAGTTTTTATCGAGATGCGGCTTCTTTTTTAATATGTTTACATAAAGATTTTATGGGGGTGTTGTTCCCTTAAACGCCCTAAATGTTTGTGTACCTTCAAATTAAACTATTATTGTGGTACCATTAGTTAAACACAATATTTTTAAAACTTTTTTGTCTCCTAGTATTTTTTCGATAACCGATTTTTTATCGAGATATTAATATGTTTCAAAATATACCCAAAAAATGTAAATTCACAATAAATAATTTTCATATTATTATCAGGTCTCTATAATCTTACTTACCATGTAAAAGATTGTGATGGATTTTACAAATGTTCAAAATATCTTGATAAAAACTGACTTATCGAAAAATTACAAAGAGACGGAAAAGTTTTAAAAACATTTTGTTTAACTGATGGTACCACAATAATAATTTAATTGGAACGTACACAAATATTTGGGGGGGTTTAAGGGAACAAAACCCCCATAAAATTTTAATGGGGTGCACAAATTTCACTTTTATTTTTTGCTGCCATAGGAAAGCCACATGTCCATTTTCAATAAAAAATCTAAAATAGTTTTCAATATTTTGGAAAAAATCGATTTTTATTTTGTAACTTCAAGGGGCTATAACTTTTTTATGTGCACATTTGTACTAAGGTATAGTTAGGCTCTAGTACTAGGTTTGTACTAGGTATATAGTACTATAGTTAGGTTCAATCTAACTATTTTTGGTCCCAGAATATGTGATTTAATTTATGACCTGTATTTTTGCTACACCCTGTATAATTTGAAATCCTTCATGACATTCAAAAATTGCTCGAAACACCTTTAAACCCGAAAAACCATGATTTTTAGTGATTTCTACGGATTTTTGCAAGTTTTTGCTGGGTTAATCATAACGTTTGGTGTTTAAAAAATAAGACTCCACCCCGCCACCCCCTCCCCCTACCGCGTAAAACGTAATTTTCGTTTTTAATTATTTTGCAATTAAAATAAAAATTTCCAAATATTCACACGCATTGTTGCCGTTGAGTCTTTTACAAAACTTCCTATTTTTCATAGACTCATAAGATGTGTACCTAAAAATGCATTTTTCTGTTTTTCGAAAAAAGCGTAAACTTTTTTTGGAGATGGCTGCAGATCTATTTTTTTTTAAGTTACACTTCTTTACGATTGAGAGTGAAATTTTATAATTCTGGGCGCATGCGCACACAGACAGTATGTAGTTCGTTGCTAATCTTTCAAGTATGTATCAGCGCAAATAAGTCATTAAAAGAATATATTAGTGTTTTTAGTAAATGTATTATTTATTATAATTTTTGTGTCTTTGGATTTGTCTTCCTCGGGCGTAAGATAATAAAATATCTATTATAACATTTTTATACTTCACTTGATCTATTTGTCACCGTGATGTGTAATTATATCCGAGACGTCACGTACACGGGGCTTGATAGCTTGTTTGGTAGAGCATTGGACCAGAGATCGAGAGGTCCCGGGTTCAAATCTAGGATGATTCATATTCTTTTTTTTTATTATTATTTTTGGTATTGTTTTAATAAAAAAAAATGAAAGAAAGTTAGTTTAATATAATACAAATAAACTGTTAAGTATATTTATTTCGTTGAAATTATATAATAGAAGTATAACTTCTTACGTGCGTACAAAGTACACACACATTCTTTTTTATTTTGTATTTTTTACCAAAAAATATATTTCTGATTTTTCAGATTTTTCCCTAAACCGTCAAAAATCCGAAAAACTACTTTTGTAGGGGTTTTTGGGAAATTTTCTCCATTTTATAGACTTGTTTTTCGAGTAATACACGAAATAAACAAATTAACAGAAAACTCCAGAAGTTGTCCAGTATCCCTGAGGTAATGGAAGAGGGTGGAGGGGAGGGTTGTGGGCTCTAACATTGCACTGAGTGTTATTTTTTAAACACATGGAAGGTACAAAAGTGAAAAAAATTTAATTCTGAGAGTGAGGGCAGCCTATCTTAACGGGGGCATCTTTTTTATGCTCTGTACTCTTTTCTGCTCTGTACCAATCGTTGATTTCAAGCGTTAAAGCAGCTACTTATAGTCCAAGAGGCAGCGCTGAAAAATCTCTTTGAATTTACTAAAGCTAGATTTTTCACAGTTGATTACTGTGAGTGTGTAGAGAAACATACTGCGGTCGGTCAAGCGAAACGTAGAACAGGGGTTACTGAGAGGGTATCAAAGCTGCTTTCCTACGAAAGTAATTAAATCCATTTACTAAGGCTGAAAATCAGTACGCACATTCTAAATTAAATATACATAAAAGTTATTATAGTCGGTCAGCTGTCTGACGGGACAGAGCCGGTCGGTCTGACCCAGTGAATGTACAGGGTTATTCACTACATTTTGACCCCCTTGTAAACTGCCTTATTTACAGAATTAGAAAATGTAAAAATGTAAAATACAAAAGTTATTCGATTTTTTAATTATGATTTTTTGACATACATATCGTACTAGTGACGTCATCCAATTGGGCGTAATGACGTAATCGACTATTTTTTTAAATGGGAATAGGGGTCGAGTGCTAGCTCATTTGAAAGGTTATGCAATTCCCTATTCAGTAATATAAACATTAACATGATTAATTATAGAGGTTGTTAAAAAAAAATTTTAATTAAATTAATTGTTTAATTAATAATTAAAAAAAAATTTGGACACCCTGTATAAATAATGATCTTAATGTTTATAGTACTGAATAGAGAATTGAATAACCTTTCAAATGAGCTAGCACACGACTCCTATTCTCATTTAAAAAAATAGTCGATTACGTCATCACGCCCACATGGATGACGTTACTAGTACGATATATATGTCAAAAAATCATAATTAAAAAATCGAATAACTTTTGTACTTTACATTTTTTTCTAATTCTGTAAATAAAGCAGTTTACAAGGGGGTCAAAATATAGTGAATAACCCTGTACATTCATTGGGGCCGACCGACCGGCTCTCTCCCGTCATACAGCTGACCGACTATAATAACTTTTATTTATATTTAATTTAGAATGTGTGTACTAATTTTCAGCCTTAGTAAATGGATTTAATTACCTTCGTGGGAAAGCAACTTTGATACCCTCTCAGTAACCCCTGTTCTACGTTTCGCTTGACCGACCGCAGTATGTTTCTCTACACAATCACAGTAATCAACTGTGAAAAATTTAGCTTTAGTAAATTCAAAGAGATTTTTCAGTGCTGCCTCTCCGTCTATTAGAGGTTCGTTGATGTTTCTTGATTACTCTTAGTTAAAGGCCAAGATAATGTACTAAGGCGCTGCCATACCTACTGAAAACCTATTTCCAATATATCCTTCTTAATGACCACTCTATCACAGGAAATATTTCTAAAAAGATTTTAACTATGTGCAAGGCTACAACAAATGTTCAAAATTACCTCCCTTAAAGGTGACAGAGTAATTTTACATTCACCATTGGCGCGCGTACGGGTAATGGCTCGAATTTTTTAAAGAAAAAAATAGTACGCCACTGAGGTATGCCCAATTAAAAATCATTTTTGAATTCCTCGTTCAATTTACGAAAAAAAATCGTTTTTGTCTTTTTTTCATATAAGGCGCCGTTTTTATGCAAAAAAATAAAATATCTTAACGTTTACAAAGTATTTAAAATAAGTTTCTATGCATTTGGAATCTACCTCGAATTATTTGTAAGCGTTAAGATGTTTTATTTTTTGTATAAAAACGGCGCCGCATATGAAAAAAAGACAAGAATGATTTTTTGTCGTAAATTGAACGAGGAATTCAAAAATTATTTTTAATTTGACGTTTCTCAGAGGCGTACTTTTTTTTTCTTTAAAAAATTCAGACCATTACCTGTGCGGGTGCCAATGGTGAATATAAAATTATTCCGTCACCTTTAAAGGAGGTAATTTTGAACATTTGTTGTAGCTTTGCACCTAGTTAAAATCTTTTTAGTAATATTTTCTGTTATTGTTCTACTTTGAGAACAATAACTTTTAAGAAATGAAAATACGCTCGAAGATGTTTTATTTTTTCGCATAAGAACGGTGCACCATAGGAAAAAAATACAAGAAAGGTTCTTTTTCATAAATTAAACGTGGAATACAAAAATAATTTTTAATTTGAAATATCTCAGTGGCGTACCATTTTTTTCTTTAAAAAAATTCAGACCATTACCCGTAGGCGCGCTAATGATGAATATAAAATTGTTATTTGTTTGCCAAAAAATGCGCAATAACTACCTCTTGATACCCACCAAATTTAATTTTCATATTTCAACCGGTCTTAGAGCAATAAAAAATTGACAGTTTGAAATAAAAATTTCGACACCCTGTATCTCGGAAACAAAGCATTTGCGGACATATGTTTATAGACCAAACTGCCATTATTTTTTCATGTAGAAATTATCCCTTAAAGTTTTTCATACTTATTTACTAACATCCTGTATATTTAACGCAGTATTTTTTCTGTGTAAGACTAAGGGTGACAAATAAATTAAACAAGATATGAAGCTTAAAATGACCTCAAAGCTAGCGCTAAAATTTACAGAGCAATAAGTCTAGTTTTACTATTCTGCCAACGCTGCTGTAATTTTTTGTGTTCCTCCATTTCTCTTTCGCTGATGTGTCGTACTTGTCCGCTCAGTTTTCTTGGATCCAAATTGGCACCGATGTTTTGAACGCCTTTAGCCAATTTGCTCAACGGGGATAGTACCTGAAAAAATAAGAGTAATCTAAGCTCTACTACTCTACTGTATAAATAGAATTACAGGAAAGAATATGTCGTTTGCTATTATTAAACAGAAATGAAGTTGAGTTGTCAAATATAGGTCTTTTCTCGGTAACAATGGTGATTCTATTTCAAATCACTTAATTTTGGAGCTAAAAAAATTTTGGATCTCCGATTTGTCTGAAAATTGGTATATAGCTTCTGCGGGACGTAAAAATAAGATATTTAAAGTCAAAAAATCTTCTTTTTTTCTCAAAATGTTGTGTTATGCGATTTTACAGTGTTTTGGTGTTTATTTAAACAAATTTGCATTTTATATCGTAAAGTATCTATGGAAAACATAATATTTTAATAGAAGGGACTCAAAAATGTCATTATATGGCATTATAACAGGTTACTTTGATTCAAAACAAGTTTTTGATCAAATTTTATAGTGTAGAAAACGTTAAATACCGTTTTTTTACATTTTTCTCCATTCCTAAAATACATCATAATCAATTTGGCTGAAAATTTGCCCACAGATAGCCAAAATATATTGCTTTAAGTGGTGAGAATTATTTGAATTATATTACAATACCAAAAAAGTTACATGCAATATCATAGTCAAAAATATAGGCGTCTACTGTAAGTACAATTAACTCGAAAATATCGATCTCACGACAAAAACTGTTAAAAAGAAATTGTAATAATTGTAAATACGATTTATTTGGAACAATTTCAGTTCCTAACATTTTTGTAGAAAAGTTAAAAATGGCGGATATATTGAGCAAAACAGGTTCTCCTTTAAAATCAAGATGGCGGCTAACGTAACGGAGGAATTCATTCGTGATTTTAAATTTAGACTAGTATAGATTAGAAAAATAAAATTTTGGGCAGCTCGGCATGCAAGGTCAAATGCTATCCCGATTGGACTAATATACTTTTGAGTCTGATATTACTGCATGTAGCTTTTTTGGCATTGTAATATAATTCAAATCTTTCTAACCGCTTAAAGTCCTATATTTTGGCTATCTGTGGGCAAATTTTCAGCCAAATCGATGATGATGTATTTTGGCAATGGAGGAAAATGTAAAAACGGTATTTTAAAGCTTTCTACACTATAAAATTTGATCAAAAACTTGTGTTGAATCAAAATAGCTTGTTATAATGCCATATAATGACATTTTTGAGTCCCTTCTATTAAAATATTATGATTTTCATTGATACTTTACGATAGAAAATGCAAATTTATTTAAATAAACACCAAATCACTGTAAAATCGCATAAAATAACATTTTGAGGAAAAAAGAAGATTTTTTGACCTTAAATATCGTATTTTTACGTCCCGCAGAAGCTATATACCGATTTTCAGACAAATCGGAAATCCAAAATATTTTGCCTGAGTGATTTGACATGGAATGTACCATTTTTGTTGAGTACTCGTTTATACATAAGAATGACTTACTAAGTCTTTGGTGGTTTCCATTGGAGTCATTGTGCTCATTTTTCTCAAAGCGGACTCACTTTGGGATTGAGAAATGTTTAGCTGAACATCATAGTCGGAAGTTGAACGGTCAATGGGCTTGTATTCGATCTAAAAAATATATTGTTGTAAGAAAAGTTGTATCATTGTTTATATAGGAAGATAGTTGGTCAGCCCAATAGGTAAATATATTTGATTCAAATTGAGACAATCACCAGATGTCCCCACAATTTCTGTCAGGGTTCCAACGTAAAAATGCATAGACACCAAGTTGGATACGATCCTATTCATGACACTCCAACTCGCATACATATTAAGAAAAATAAATATATATTAGAAGAGTATATTTAGAAATTAAATTAATGATGTCATGCTACTATATATTATATATGTAATAGCATGACATCATTAATTCAATTTCTAAATGTATTCTTCCATATATATTTAGTTTTCTTAATATATATGCGAGTTGGGGTGTTATGAATAGAATCGTATCCAACTTGGTGTCTATGCATTTTGACGTTGCGACCCTGACAGAATTATTGTGGGGTGACTATCTCAATTTGAATCAAACAAATTTTCCTATTGAGCTGACCAACTATCCATATATATATATATATATATATATATATACAATAGTTGTATATTATTATATATATATATATATATATATATATATATATATATATATATATATATATATATATATATATATATACAATAGTTGTATATTATGCATTGTAAATATTATACGGACTACTGGACAAGATTATTTTTAGTTCGACCATTTTAACTTTCGTCATATCAATTTTTTTAAAATATCGGTGAATTCATCATTCTACTTTGATCACAATTTTTTTATTAATTTTCTTTTTGATTATGCTGAATTTGAATCTGACATTACAATTTGAAAATTAATAAAAAGATTTGAGTACTTTTACAATATGTCTGCGTAACTTGGAACAATATGGGAAACTTCTTTATTATCAATTTTACGAAAAAAAGGTATCCTTCATAAAATGCTCTGAATGGTCTAAAATCTAAGAAACAATCATCAGATATCAAATTTTATCAATTTTATACGAGGTATGTCAAAAAATATGAATTTCGCTCAAGAGTAAAGTACCTACCTTTATAGTTCACAATATTTCAATTAGGAGGATCCAATGGCATATTGAAACAGTTTTT
The DNA here is from genome assembly GCF_917563875.1 of Diabrotica virgifera virgifera. Classification (NCBI taxonomy): domain Eukaryota; kingdom Metazoa; phylum Arthropoda; class Insecta; order Coleoptera; family Chrysomelidae; genus Diabrotica; species Diabrotica virgifera. The sequence continues at coordinate 217,538,320 of NC_065449.1, forward strand.
AATTTCGAACAACTTTTTATAATAATATTTTTCAATATTGTGAAATATAAAGGTACTTTATTCTTAAGCGAAATTATTATTTTTTGACATACCTCGTAAAAAATTGGTAAAATTTAGACAATATCTGATGGTTGAATCTTAAATTTTATACTATGCAGAGCATTTTATGAAGAATACCTACGAATACGTAAGAATTTTTCGTAGAATTGATAATAAAAATTATTCCCATAGGTTCTAAGTTACGCAGACATACTGTATAAGAGCTCAAAAGCTTGTTATTAAATATATTTTTGGTAAGTAGTACAGAAAAAAGTTTTGATGATTTTGTATAAACATTGTTTAACTGATATTTTTCTGTTTTTGTATTACATTTTTTTATGTTTCTTAATTTTCTCAAAAATAAGTTGTTTTTTTAATGTTCAAAATAAAATAATTTAGTACACTTTAAAGACTACATTACAGCTTTAAAAACACGTATAAAATTGTAATATACCTTTAAACTTGAGTAATATCCTCTTAAAGTGGTAGTAATTCTGTAAAACTAAGAAGTTTTCAAAAATTACATTTTTTGAGACGTCGTATTATTTGAACTAAATTTTTGAGATTTTTTTGAATGAAACATCGTTTAGTACGATGTTTGGGAAGTAATTTGTCTCACTTTCCGCCTATATTGTACTTATTCACATATTTTTTTTTCGTTGTAATATAACTATGAGATAGCTTTAATGTTCTTCTTTCATTTCCAATTAAATGTAAAATTTAATTTGATCAATTAGTTAAAAAATTATGTCAAATTAACTCAATAGCGCGCTCCGCCGAACGTTACTATACCGTGTGCTAATGTTTGTGAGAGGGGTGACTCGAGCGTTATAAATAAACAATTATAGAAGCTCTAGATTTAATTTTATAAAAATCTGTATACAAGGTTCTTTGTGTAAAATTGTCTGAATTTTTCAATGGCTAAGTCAATTTTTTCTAAAAATTATATTTTTGTAGGTATTTAAAAAACAAATAATCTCACAGTTCATTTCTTTAATAAAAAATTAAGCACCCACTTTTTGATATGTATTATACATTTCTTAATGAAATTGTATAAATTTCTATCTTGTTTGATTTTTTCCGTAAGTAAAAACTCCATTAACTCCACTAATAGTTATATACTTCAAGCGACACCAGACAATATACATCCAAAAAGATTTACGTAAATATCGAATAACGAGAACCAAAGTGATTAGCTCATACTCTTTGATTATAAAAAATTGTATACTTACCTTATCTTTTGTGTCATTCACTTCAATTGACGATTTGCTAAACTTTTTATCCAAAGCCAACGAGTTTGGAGGGTTCTTTTTCGAAGAGTCGTCCATATTTTCGGAATTAATTTGAATTTCCGGCGTTGGACTCAAGCCAGAACTAATAGAAACGCTTTGCATAATACTGGATAGTTTAACGTCGTCCATGTGAGAAGAGTCTGTTCTAGTTAATAAATTATGTCTTTGCTCTAAGACGCCGTCTACATTATCGGTTGTGTTGCCCATGACTATGCCTACGCTCGGTAGGAAGGCATCGATTTTGGGAGTAATGTCTATGTCTTCAGTAGCTTCAAGGCCTACAAATATACATGTATATTAAAATAAATAAAACTATGTATTAGATTCAATATACACTAATAAGGATATATTGCTCATTAGTTCAGAGAAATAAGGAAAAAAATATCCTGTTGGTGACACGACCCCCTCCGGCCGAAACCAAATGTTTTGACTATTATGGACATCTATAATAATAAGCGATATCGTCGGTATACTGCGAAAACCAGATAAATGACCAATTTTAAAATATTAAGTTAAGTATACCAAAATTTTCAGCTTTTTACACTCTACATACAGGTAAAACCCAATAAATGATCGACTTACCATTCAGCAGATAATTTGTGTAATAAACAAATAAGTTACACCTAACCAACTTTTCATTTTCAAATAAAACAATAGATCGCTACTTACTTCCATAAAATCAAAGTTCGGTTGCATGTAAAACCAACTAAGCGCACATATATATTTGCCGGACAACAATATATTTCTACTGTTGTATATCTACCATATTCAGTAAAAAGGTGATAAGTGTCTTTAATACAGTGTGATTTATTTTGATTTACAGGTAAAACCAGGTAAGTGATCGCACCTCAATATTAAATTTAGGTTTAATCAGCTAGGTCTCCTAACTATTTCAAACTAATGATAAAATATTATTTCTGATATATGCATCTTTCACTAGCATATCGAATATCAAACACAACTGGTACGCTTAATTCAAAATAAAGCACTAAACTTTAAAACGTTTTTTCTCGATTTCGGTATTTCGACATTTATCTGGTTTTCGTAGTATACCAACGATATGTTTCCTGCAGCCGATTTTGATGATAAACATAGTTATAAACAAATGAAGATCAAAAAAGGTTAATTTTCGCTTTTTTCGTTTACAGTGGAACTTGGATATTACGGCCTCGGTAGTTACGTCACCTCGGTTGTAACGTCAATTTTTAATAGGTCCGGCCAAAAACTATTCGATAACATTATTAAAAACCCGGTTTTAACGGTAAAAATAAAGTAACCCTCGTCTATAGCGTCATAAAATTTTACAGTAGGTTGTTGTTTTTTCATTTTATGAAGAATAAAGTGCAATGCGTTTCCAGCTTTGCGACATTGCTCCTTCCAAGAATGTGACAAAGGCCCATTATCCCTTTGTGTACAGTGGCAGTTTATGATTTCTTATTATTTGTCAGTGCCATCATAGAGTCAAATTTTCTGCTGTAATAAAATAGTGCAAATAATACTGTAATAAAATTTTGCCTTGTTAAAATTTCTTTTTTTTTTCTACCTCTTTTATAACGTCACTCTGATATAGCGTCATTTTTTTACTGGACCCTTCAATGACGCTATAACCAAGTTCCACTGTATTACTAAAAAGTAAAGCATTCTAAACAATTTGAGAGCAAAAAATTCATAAATCGTATAAAAAACTTCAATATGGCGTTCGCGGAATATGTATATCCTTATTGGTTGCTTAGAAAATTGCAAAATAAATCATACATTTTTTAGTTTTTATAAATATTCATAACTTATGTAAAAATTAACTTAGAACCTTCTTATTACACGGAATGCTGAGACTTCTGGTGCTTAAATCATACTCTACATTTCAAAGCAATTGGTCAAATAGTTTAAAAGTTATTTAATTTGTTTATCCCAAATTAATTTTTTTTGCAACACTAATAAGTCAGAAAATGATGAAGTTACAGTAATACTTTGGATAGTTTATGAAAGAAGAAGATTTACACTATTAATTTAATTAAAAAAATGACAAAAAGTAATTCTAAATATTGCAAAATTATTTTGCAAGAATATGTGAATTAAAAAAAAGGGGGAGCTAACTTCGTCCCTAATTGTCCTAGGATAATTGTTTTTTGTTTAGCCGGAATAGGAAATAGAAGAACCTCAAATATATTGCTCGACAAAAATGGAAATATTATAATGGAGACAAAACGAAAACTACGACGATGGAAAGAGTATATCGAGGAACTATTTCATGACCAGAGAGAAGCTAGTACATCCGTAGATAGCCAAACGGGAGATGTAGGCCCAGAGATAACCAAATCAGAGGTTAGTCAGGCAATAAACTCTATGAAAACCAATAAATCTGCTGGTCCAGATGAATTGCCTAGCGAGCTGATAAAGTTGGTCAACGAGAAAAACCTGGACATAATAGTAGAACTGTACAACGCTATCTATACTACAGGAATCATCCCTAGAGAAATGTTGACATCAGCCTTTGTGTGTTTGCCAAAGAAGGTGAATGCAAAAGAATGCAGTAACTACCGAACCATAAGCTTAATGTCACATACCTTGAAAATTATCCACGCCAGAATACACTCTAAACTGGAGCTGGATATTAGTGACACTCAATATGGGTTCCGCAATGGTATGGGTACCAGAGAGGCATTATTCTCCTTCAACGTGCTGACACAGAGATGTTTGGATGTTAACCATCCTCTTTACGTCTGTTTTATAGACTACAATAAGGCGTTTGATAAAGTAAAACATGATCGACTCATGGAAATCCTAAAAAATAAAAACCTAGATGAAAGAGATTTAAGACTAATAACACACCTCTATTACAATCAGCGAGCAATAGTAAGAATTGAAAAAGAAACATCTGAAGAAATGGAAATAAAGAGAGGAGTCAGGCAAGGCTGCATACTATCACCTCTATTATTTAACGCTTATTCTGAAGAGGTAATGCGAGAAACTCTGGAAGATGAAACAGTCGGCATAAGAGTAAATGGAGTCTTAGTTAACAACATCAGATATGCAGATGATACAGTAATAATAGCCGATAGTTTACAAGACCTGCAAAGACTCATGAGTAAAATAGTAAGGTGTAGTAGGGAGTACGGACTCTCTCTCAATATCAAAAAGACGAAGTTTATGAAAATTAGTAAAAACAACCATAATACTAACGAAATCTTGATAGTAGAGGGCCAGCAGATCGAAAGAGTAAAAAAGTACACTTACCTAGGAACACTTATAACAGAAAATAATGACTACACTGCAGAAATAAAAGTCAGAATCGAAAAAGCACGTTCTAATTTTATAAAAATGAAAAAGGTCCTATGTAGCAAAGATTTAACATTAGCTCTTAAAGTACTCCTAACAAAATGTTACATCTACAGTGTTCTATACTATGGAGTGGAATCATGGACGTTAAATGTAGAGACAATGAGACGACTTAACGCCTTTGAAATGTGGACCTATAGAAAAATTATGAGGGTTTCCTGGGTAGATAGAGTTACAAACAATGAAGTACTGAGAAGAATAGGTAAAGAAAAGGAAGTTGAACTTACAATTAAAGAAAAGAAGCTACAGTATCTCGGACATGTGATGCGGGGCGAGAAGTATGGCATCCTACGACTCATAATGCAAGGAAAGATAGATGGCAGAAGAAGCATCGGAAGAAGACGAATTTCATGGTTGAAGAACCTGAGAGAGTGGTTTGGATGCAGCTCGAAACAACTATTTAGAGCTACTGCCTCAAAAATTAAAATAGCTATGATGATTTCCAACCTCCGTAGCGGAGATGGCACCTGAAGAAGAAGAAGAAGAATTGTTTTTCTTTCTAAATGTGTATAAAAATTCAGTCTTTCTAAATAAGAAAAAATAATTTTTCTACGGGTAACGGTTAAAAAGTTATTCTAATTGTTTATAAATAAGCAAAAAATCGACATGAGTTTGCAAAATAATTTTACACTGTTTAAAATTACATTTTGTCATTTTTTTTTTTAATTAAAGCCCTTCTTTCATAAACTGTCCGAAGTATTACTGTAACCTCATAATTTTCTGACAGTGTTGCAAAAAAAAATGAATTTGGGATAAGCAAATTAAATAACTTTTAAACTATTTGACCAATTGCTTTGAAATTTAAAATATGATTTAAGCACAAGAAGTCTCAGCATTCCGTGTAATAAGAAGGTTTTAACTTAATTTTTACATAAGTTATGTACATTTATAAAATCTCAAAATTTATGACTTATTTTGCAATTTTCTAAGCAACAAATAAGGATAGACATATTCAGCGAACGCCATATTGAAGTTTTTTATACGATTTATGAGTTTCTTACTCTCAAATTTGTTTAAAATGCTTAAATTTTTGGTAATAGATGAAAAAAGTGAAAATTTACTGTTTTTTTATCTTCATTTGTTTATAACTATGTATATCAAAATCGCTTGCAGGAAACATATAGGTTATTAATATCGATGTCCATACTGCTCAAAAAATTTGGTTTCGACTTGGAGGAGGATATGTCACGAGAAAAATCTTATTTCTCTAGACTATATTCTTTAGATGATAACGAATACTGAGCATATTAAAACGAATTTTACGTATGAGTTTACTGACCTGAAGCTATTTAGCGGAAGTTACTCAACTTCGTATATAAATTTCGTAAATGTTGACATTTGGATGTGGACCATCCTGCATACAGTCCGGACTTGGCACTGTGTGTGTGTGTGTGTTTTTTTTTGTATTCCCAAAAATCAAAATCAGGCTACGCGGTAAAGGTTTTAAGACGCCCAATGAGGCGTTTGAAGCATAAAAAAATCTTATTTCTGAG